>NW_022196915.1:90323613-90326113 GCF_008632895.1 Mastomys coucha | reverse complement strand
CTTAAATAACAAAAAAGTGTATAATGGGTCCTAAAAAGCATATTCCGATTCCTTAATACCTGAGCTGACATAATGGTATACATTTTTAATCAAGGTTTAAAATGATTCCATTTGAAATAGTATTAGAAACAATGGATACAATTCCTTCGCTGCCAACACTCAATCACAGCAGCTGGCTTTAAATGGTACGTGCAATATGGGTGTTTTGAAAATTTGTACTTGTAGTACGCACACTTTGATTCAGTATTTGTTATAAAGATGCCTTAGCTAATTTCTTTTTATGGGCATTAGCCTGGTAATTTCTTGATGCCCGTTAACACAATACATGTGGTGTATGTGTAGTCAGTACTCATTTTTCCAGAGTCACATAAGACAGTGTCCCTCCTGTTTAAAATGTTACGCTTCCTCACTTTTCCAGAGTCACCGAGACAGGGTCCCCCTGTTTAAAACGGCACGCCTCCTCATTTTGCTCCACTACCTCCTCCCCATTGTTTTAGACATGCAAGTTCAGACATCAAGATGGCATTAAGTACAGTCGAAATACTCTAAGGTTGAATGTGCCTTAAATTGCCTTTGAGAATTGGAGGACGATGGGCTGGAGATTGGGCTAAAATGAGATGTGACATCATGGTGACAGTTGGCCTGCAAAACCTCAGTGTGCTGCCACTCCTCTGGGAATTTATTTTTTAGTAGGTCATGAGAAGTGGGTTAATGGAAAATACACCACACACACACACACACACACACACACACACACACACACACACGCACACACACACACACACACATATGTATGAAGAGTATCTAGTTACTGTCTCAAGAACCCAAAGAAAACAACACATTGAACTTCTTGCCAGTACTCATGAATGCTGAAAATCTGGGAATCCACGATTACGGTAAAGTGTTACATCAGTTTAGATCAGAGGAGTTAGACTACTATGAAGCTTCCTACTGTCAAATATAAATGGCAAACTTGAGAATTGAGTTTATATTCTTTTTGATGGAGCTAAGGGACAATTCTGCTTCTCACGCCTGTTTTTGTCACTATGGTTTCTGACTATGACTGAGAACCTCATCGAGTCTCACCATACAGATTCGGAACAGCAGCAGTGAGTGTTAAATTGGGGTTGTCTTTTAGTTTTCTTTACCCAAGTATCTGGGGAAACTCTCAGGAGTAATTTGCTGTGCTAAGGAAGACTGGAGAAAGCATTTTGACAGAGAAGTTACCTATCAAAACACAACCCCGCTTTAGACAAAGGAGTAAGTTTCAGTTCTCACCTAACTTGTGTTACTTCTCTGCTGTGAGACTTTGTGCTCCTCATTCATGGCTTGATTCTGCATTGGTTTAATTATGAATTGTGTAACCATGGAGGCAACAATGACACTGTTGGGCAATAGTTTGACTCTTGTGTCATGCTTACGGCGGCTATGTGACCTTCTTCATCTTCCTTTTCTACGTAACGGAGGTGATGGCACCACCCTCATAGAATGGCCATTACTTTTAGTTTTTCAAAAATTTATTTTAAGTGTGCACTGTGTGTGTATGGGGAATGAATATGTGCACGTGAGTGCCAGTGTCCATAGAACCAGAGGCACTGGATCCCCTGGAGCTGGAATTGCAGACAACTGTGAGCCTCTGGAAAGGGCGCTTTGACCCAAACTCAGGTCCTCTGGAAGAGCACTACTGGCCCTTAACCAGGGAGCCGTCTCTCTAACGTCGTGTTTTATATTAGAATTTGTTCAAAAGATACTAGTTAAAGTGAATTTTGGATGTGTACAGTACTTTGAAATGTTATTTTGAAATATGATGTCTGAAGTTTCTATTTTCAGTTGCTACATCCAATGACCTGTATTTGTGTACTATGTGACATTTCAATAGATCATGCTATGATGGCTCATCTTCATTGGATCATCAAGTGTTAATTCATTGAGATTAGGGTAGTAAGACATATCTCTGGGCATATCAGTGAAGACATTTCCAAAGCAGATTAACTGAGACCCTCGTTGACTGAGGAGAGCAGTATCTATTTAGATCGGGCTCCAAACTGAATAGCAGGAGAGGCAGAGAGAAGGGCTGCACGCACAGGCAAACCCTCTCACTGCTTCCTGGTCACCAAGAGGTGAAATGCTGTGCTCTACCATGTTCTGCTTGCTATGATAGACTGAGATTTCAAACTGTGAACTAAAATCCTTTAGCTGTTTTGCTTGAGCATTTGGTTCCAGCAGTAACTGCCACCAATGTAACTGCTCAATGACTGCATCCCATAGGCATACCTGTCTCCTCAGTTTCCTCACCATGCAGTACTTTTGCTTTGTCCAGCCTCTGGTTTCTAAGCAGTGGCACTTAGCATTTTATTCATACTAGATGGTGTTCCCTAGTTTACCTAATAGTTTCCCAAATACTTATATTAATAGTTTTTCCTTTTCCAATTTTGTGTGTGTGTGCATGTGTGTGCATGTGTGTGTTTGTGCGCGTGCGTGCGTGCGTGCGTGCGTGCGT
>NW_022196915.1:90321678-90323065 GCF_008632895.1 Mastomys coucha | reverse complement strand
TTCAAAGTTTCCAAAGGTGAGCTTTATGACACATACAACAGACACTTCACTTGGATGCACATTTTCCTTTAAAATCCTGGTTCCATTTGTTTATTGTGTGTATGTCTTTCTTGGTGGGGTCTACACTTGTCACAGTGCATGTGTGGAAATCTGAGGGAAACTTCCTCGAATGAGTTCTCTTCCCTGGGGATTGAATTCATGTTGTCAGGCTTGGCAGCAAGTAGCTCTACCTAACTTAGGCATCTTGCTGGTCCACTTTTTACCTTTTAAAAACTAGTTTATAAAACTAGCACATAAGTAATGGGTTTTTGGACAGCACTGTATACACATCTGTGTATATGTCTTTTGTTCCAATTCTTCCTCTCCCTTTGCCCTCTTGCTCTTCTCTAATGGTTTCAGGTCTTACCCAGATAATCCCTCTTCCTTTATGCCTTCGTTTGTCTAGTGAGTGATGTGGCAAGGTGGTTGCCCTTACGGATTTCCTGTTAGTGGTGCCCTCAGCCCACCTAGCGCTGCCTTGCCAGCACTTCCTGCCTTTGTGTCTTCCTACCTCCAGTGAAGAGTCCAATGAGAGTTCTCTGAATCACTAGTGTGGCCCTGCAGTCCCCTGCAGCAACAGCTGTGTAGTTCTTCCTGTGGCATTGTTTATCTTACAATGCTATCAGAACTATGCCCCAATGGCTTGGTTCTTGATAAGTAACATTACAAATTTTATAACTTCAATATTGGGAACAGTTGTCACCTACCAAGGTGTCCTATTTTTCTGTTCCTTTCTTGGAGGCTGTGTGGCCTGGTGCCAGGAAAGCAGGCTTTCCACTAAGAAAGGTAAGGTCAAATCCTGATGCTGATACCTACAAGGTCATGTGTCTTCAGAAAGACTCTATGAACCTCAGTTTCTCATCCTTTGGATGAGAGCAGCTGTGCCATGGCTGCATGGCTGCTGAGACAGGAGGCATGAACCATGGTCTCTGAGACCAAGCATTCAATGACTGCTTACTCATTCAGTCTCTGCAACATTCCAATTCTTGCTCTGTCAAAATATTATTTGCAAGTACTCTTCCTCTACAATCTGTAAAACATTAGGAATGTTCAAGATGTCCCTGTCCTCCGTTTGCTGAACTTAATGTTTTATTCTTGGGGATACTTTTTGCATATTGATCCTACCTGCTCAACAACATCTTTCTTTCTTTCTTTATTTTTTAACTTTTATTGAATTATGATGAGAAAAGTTACATGATTTCAATTTATCTGAATTTGTTAACATTTAAGAACATATTTTAAGTAAATGGAATTAAATCACATTCTTGTTTCCCTTTTGCACCCCAACTCCTCCCAGAGACCCCCTTCAATACCTACAATATCTTTTTTTGTCATATTCCTTAAAATT
>NW_022196915.1:90300509-90319863 GCF_008632895.1 Mastomys coucha | reverse complement strand
CTTGCATCTATGACTCCTGATTTCTTTCCTAGGTTTTCTATTTCCAGGGTTGTCTTTCTTTCTGATTTCTTTATTGTTTCTATTTCCATTTTTAGATTCTGGCTGTTTTTGCTCATTTTCTTCACCTGTTTGATTGTGTTTTCCTCCAGTTCTTGAAGGGGTTTTTGTGTTTCCTCTTTAAGAGCTTCTAGCTGTTTACCTGTGTTTTCCTGTATTTCTAACAACATCTTTCTTTGTGATTTTATGATATCCAAGATCACTGTTCTTATATACATAGAATTTTTTAAGTATTTAGCTTAAAAAGTGATAAAATATTGAAATAATCCATCGATTAATATGGAAGTATGAGTTTTTAGTTCAAAGGAAAGACTGGAAAAGAGAAAAGAAATTGTTTATGGGATCATTTCTCTTCCCTAGAGAAAAACACAATTTTTGCACTTGAGTGGTTCTTTGATACATTTATGGTTTTTATGTGGATAGAAAATGTGGCAAGAAAATCAGTTTCTAAAGCTCTTTGCCTACTTATGTTTATAAAATACTTTCTATTCTTCTTGCTCTGTCTGAAGCTTTTTATTGTATAAAATATTTCTCTGATCTTAGGAAACTTACAAGTTAGTTAAGAAAAATATTTGTGAAATGTAATAGACAATGTTTATGGATAATGTCTCTATGAAAATGTGTTCTAGACTAGGATGTTCACATGAAAGTAGTAAGAGAAATATATACTGTTCAGGAAAGCATTAAGATGGACCTGGTAGTGTATGCCTTTAGTTCCAGTTCTAGGGAGCAGAGGCTGCTAGATCTCTGTGAGGTTGGGGCCAGCTTGGTTCACAGAGGCTGATAGATCTCTGTGAGGTTGAGGCTAGCCTGGTTCACATAGTGATTTACAGACTAGGAAAAGCTACAAGTGAGAACTAGTCTCAAAACACAGTAGAACATGAAAATTTAACTTACACCACAGCAAGAACACCACCACAGTGTTAACTGTTGTTATGGCTATTTTGGTTGTCAACTTGACTACATCTGGTATTAACTAAAAGGCAAGCACTGGGTGTACCTGTTGGGGATCCTTTTTTTTAAATTAAATTATTTAAAATGCAAAGACCCACTTTTTATGTGGATATTTTATGATGGAAAGATTCATCTTTAATCCAGATCTTCTGAGGTAGGAGATATACCTTCAGTCTGAGCCACACCTTCTTCTCTCAGCTCGTATAAAGGACATCCAAGAAGAAAGCTTGATCATGCTGACTCCCTGTTCTTTTTGGCAAGTCCCTTCCTTCACTAGCATTAGAGCCTATCTCTTTGGGATTCTAGTGTATGCTGAAGACCAGCTGAGACATTCAGCCTCATGGACTGAGCAACTACTGGATTCTTGGACCGTCCTTTGGTAAACAGCCTTTGTCGGACTAGCTGGACCACAGTCTGTAACACACTCTAATAAATCCCCCTTCTCTTTTTCTATAGATTCATTCTACAAGTTCTATTCTTCTAGAGAACCCTGACTAATACAATCATTAAAATACATTTGATTAACCTCAGGAAGATAATATATGTTTTTTAAATTTGTGGAACCTAGATTTTATAGAGAGATAAGATCTACTGTGCATATGACAATAAGAGAAGTGAAACTTACTACAACAATTGGGACTAATTAGGGAGGAGTGGGAAAAGGGACAGCAGTTGGAGGGGACATAGGGGTATTTGTTCAATATTCAGTGTAGATTAGTATGAAAGTGTCCTTATGTAACATACTACCATGTAAATGCATATATACAACAAAATTTTGTGTGTGTGTGTGTACATGCGCACGCGCGCACACACTTGCGAGTATGCACATGCATTTGCGTGCACTGTGGAAGTCAGAGGATAACATGGGAGAGTTAATTCTCTCCTTCCACCACGTGTATCTTAGGAATTTAACTTAGGTCATCAGGCTTGGTGGGAGGTAGATACCTTTATTAATTGAACTGTCATACCAGACCAATGAAAATATTTTAAGAAAAAGAGTCATGTCTGATTGGCACGTGGAGTACTGCTCTGGAAGTGCTTACACTCAGCTATATTATACTTTCAGAAATGCCATAGTTCAGAAAGAGTTTATGTCCATAAACTCTTCTGGAACAAGTCTAAATAACAAATAGAGTTTGCCTAAGTGAACATGAGAAGCCAACCAGGTAGAAACATAGGTGAAGGATAGAGAAAGAGAAAGTAAACAATCTTTATGTGATGGGTTGAATGTGAAATATGCATGCCCCCACAGCCTCATATGTTTGGATGTTTGGTTCCTATTGCTGGACTTTCTGCAGATCCCACCAGCAGTTCAATAAAACATGGAGACTTCTATATAGTTTTAAGCCTAGGCTTTTTGCTGGGGCAGTCTCCAATTTAAACTTAACTGTTCTAGCCTACAACCCATCACAATGCTAGTTCTTTACTTCCCTGTTCTTGTCTGGTCTGTGTCTGTTCCTTTCCATGTCCACTTTTGATTCTCCTGCTTTCTTCACTCTGCATCCTTCTCTGCCTGGAAGTCCCTCACTCATACTTCCTACCCCAGCTATTGGCAGTCAGCAGGGAGACAGCACTTGAACATCTCTTAGGTTGCTGAAGGCATTCAGAGCAGTTTCAAATAGGAAGCTGGGGATGGACCATAGAAAAGGCAATACCAAGATCCTGCCAGTACTTAGCTCTCTGCTGGTACTGAATTAAAAATAGAAAATACAGACACACCTTTTATACAAAGGAAGGAAGGCCAGCCCAGCAGGTCCCTACCTGGAGATGCTGTTTTTGGAGGTTGTGGGTCCTCTGGGAATGTGAAGCCTCACTGGAAGAAGTAGGTCACAAGATGTCAGGTTTGAAGGCTATACTTATTTCTGATGTACATCTGTTTTCTGCTTAGTCCTGGTCCAAGGGCTGTATGAATATGCTCAACACATGATCCTATCACCATGAATTCTTCCTTACCATGATGGCCTGAAACTGTCCTGAAACCTTAAGCTGAAATAAACCTTCTCTTTCTTAAGTTGCTTCTCTCAGGTATTTGTCATAGTGGTGAGAAAAGTCACATGTCTTCCTAATATGGATGAGTAATTTGGTTCTATTTAGGAGGAAGTCCATGCATAAAATAAGAGTTCAACCCTATAGGAAGAACAACAATATCAACCAACCAGATCCCTACTGAGCTCCCAGGGACTAAACCACCAACCAAAGAGTACACATGAAGTGACCCATGGCTCCAGCTGCATATGTAGGAGAGGATGGCCTTGTTGGGCATCAATGGGAGAGAGGCCCTTGGTCCTGAGAAGGCTTGATGCCCCAGTGTAGGGCAATGCCAGTGAGGGGAGGCAGGAGTGAGCCTCTCTCACCTCACAGGGTGGGGAGCACTCTCATAGAAGCTGGGGAGAGGGAGGAAGGGATAGGGGGTTTCCAGAGGGGAAACCAAGAAAGGGGATAACATTTGAAACGTAAATAAATAAAATAGCTAATAAAAAATGAAAAAAATAAACAAACCCAAGAGTTCACATGTAAAGTAATTGGTGGTGTTGTGTGTGCAGTGGTAAGCTATGAATGTCCAATAAAATAAGTAATATTTTAGAAAGATTATATATGTGACATGTTTAAATTAAAGATGTAGAAACATCTAGAGAAATGGAGACCAACTAGGATGTGATTTTTTTCACCAACTAAAATGGTATTGAAATATTGAAAAGGACACATAAAAGAAAGATTCCATTAAAAGAATTAATAGACCCTGAGGACAGACACAAACTAGAGCTAAGATAGCTGAAAGCTTGAACGTTTATTTCAAACTTGAGCAAAATGTTAATGAAAGTAAGAGATAGCAGTAGTTTGGGAGAGAATGATGAGCATGCTTTTCTGCATGAGGATTAAAAAGTCACTGTGAGTGGGTGATGGAAGGTATGGATTTGGAGATTGACTGTGAGTGGTGTAGAGAAAGGGAATTAGAAAATGATGACCAAGAATCGGGGGATAGACCTTTTCTTTGTTGTCTGACAGTGAAAGAACAGGCTAGTTTCTGAGGTAGCACAAGGAAGTGGGAGAGTTCACTAGGAAGCATTCTTTTGTCGAGAGGATTTGGAGAATCCAGTGGGACGGGGATATAATTTTCCTCAAAGGAAGATGGTTCAGGTGGTTGGTTCCTTGCCTAAGGCAAATTATATCAGACAGCCTCATATATTGAGTTGGGTTTGAGAATTAGGTAAAAATTGTAAGTTTTCCCTAGTGATGGGATTCCATTTCTTAAATCTGGTGCATGGGGAGAAGTTGTTATAGATGTTTCTGTAGCGTCTTCTCTCAGGTTATTGATCCTCTCCTATGGAACATTGCTAAATGCTCTATTGGCTTTGTAAGACAAGGACAGACAGCATCTTGAGAACTCATAACTGTCAAGACTCAGTGACCTGGAGAGTGTTTACTGTGGTCATTTATCTGTAGGAGATATTCCCACACTCCTATGATAGCTGCATCCCTCTCTTATGGAAGATGAGTAAGCTGCTGCCCTGACCCATCCGATATTCTTAAGGATGACTGCTAAGCGGTATGTGCTGGATAAGCTGAGCCAGTAGACATACTGGGTGTTAGTAATGATTCAACAGCCTGCTCTGCTCTTCCTACCCATGGCACTCAGTCATGGACAATTCACCCTGCTGGTTGTTTCCTTTGCTGTACAGGAACTTTTTATTTTCATGTAGTCCCATCTTTCAATATTTGGAGTTATTTTCTATAGCATTGCTCTTCTATTGTCTACCCCAATATGAATGGTATCTCCTAGCTTTTCTCCTAGAAACACGCTGTTGGTTATGAGGATGGAGTCCAGA
The DNA here is from genome assembly GCF_008632895.1 of Mastomys coucha. Taxonomy (NCBI): domain Eukaryota; kingdom Metazoa; phylum Chordata; class Mammalia; order Rodentia; family Muridae; genus Mastomys; species Mastomys coucha. The sequence continues at coordinate 90,315,025 of NW_022196915.1, read as the reverse complement.
TCCCGTGTTCTTCATACCTGCTAACAGCCAACTAGCTAACAACAACTACTAACACTATGCTCTCACTGCCTATCAGATCCGTCTTTGAGCAGAACTAAGCTTTGAGCAGCCACACAATCAAGCTCTGTTTTTTTTTTCTTATTTAATCCCAGGGCAAATGTTAAAGGAGACTGCTTGTTGTTAAGGTCATATTATAGACGAGGAAACTAAAGATGATGAAGATTTAGTAATTTGTCCAGGATGGATCCGTGTTCAGAGCCATACCATTTGAGTTTAGATGATATGTTTAAGCATACTTAGACATCCCCAATGACTTTCTGATGTGTCCATGGAAGGGGAGCAGGAAGGAACTCTTTCTGATGTGTCCACGGAAAGGGAGCAGTAAGAAACACTTTCTGATGTGTCCACGGAAAGGGAGCAGGAAGGAACTCTTTATCATGGAGCCTGAGATACTTTTTTAAATCTGCATTTATTTTATTTACTTATTTATTTATCTATTCATTCATTTATTTATTTAGTGTGTATATGTGTGTGTGTGTGTGTGTGTGTGTATGTGTGTGTGTAGGTCAAAGGACAAACTTGTGGAGCCATCTGTCTATGGGTTCTGGGGATTAAACTGAGGTTGATTGGCTTGTGCAGCAAGCAGCTCTGTTCACTGAGTCTTCTTGTTGGACCAGATCCTTTTATTTCTGAAAGTAAGGACTGTTTTTTTCTTCTGCTACATTTTTTCAATTACAATGGCACTCACCAAACTATTTTCTTCTGGTAGAATTAGTGAATCTGTTTTTTCTTTTTCTTTTTTTCCTTTCTGACAAAGGAATTTTTATTTTTAAAATAATTTTATTTATTTACATTCCAAATGTTGCCCCCTTCCTGGTCCCCCCTCTACGAGTTCTTCACCCCCTCTTCCTCCCCTTAGCTTCTGAGAGGGTGCCCTCCTACTCCTACCTCACCCCTCTGGCATCCCCCTTTCATGGGGCATTAAGTTTCTACAGGATTAAGCACATCCTTTCCTACTGAGGCCAGACAAGGCTACATATATAATAGGGGGTCATGGACCAGCTCATGTATGCTCTTTGATTGGTTGCTCAGTCTCTGGGAGCTCTAGGGGTTCAGGTTAGTTGATACTATTGTTCTTCCTATGGTGTTATCATCCCCTTTAGCTCCTTCAATCTTTTCCCTATCTTTTCCATAGAGGTCTCCAACCTCAGTCCAAGGGTTGACTGTAAGTATCTGCATCTGTCTCAGTCAGCTGCTGGTAGGGCCTCTCAGGACAGCCATGCTAGGCTCCTGTCTGCAAGCATGGCGCCACATCAGTAATGGTGTCAGGGTTTGGTGCCTGCGCGTTGGATGGATCCTGACTTAGGCCTTTCCTTCAATGTCTACTCCAGTTTGTCCCTGCATTTCCTTTATAAACAGGAACAATTTGGCGTCAGGAACTTTGAAGATGGGAGGTTGGCCCCATGTCTCAAATGGGGCCATGTCCATCTACTGGAGGCGGTCTCTTTAGGTTCCATCTCCCCACTGTTGGGCATTTTGGCTAATGGGAAGACAAGATATAGAATTTTTTTTCTCATTGAGGAAAGAACACACCACAGAAAGGGGAGCACCCGGTTGTGCATGCTTTGCAGCCAGAGGCATCCAGAACCTCTGCTCATCTGTCACTGGGTAGGCTTGTGTTGCAGAGAAGGCTTTCTGGATCACGTAGCAGGAAGCAAAAGGAGGATTTATTAAGACAAGGGCTGCTAGTACACATTCAAAGACAGATTTAGAGTGTGGGCATTAGAAAAGAGGTAAGCTTATGTCTTTTAACAATAACTAATTTTTATGGCTCTTGAAGTGACATTGTTTTAAAGATATAACTCTCAAAACCAGCCTCCAAGATTAAGTGACATTTAAAAATTAGATAAGAAAAAAGTCAGAGAGGGCTTACATGTTTCTCATATGTCGAATGGCTTTTTGTCAATGAAGTTGGTCTGCTGGATGGTGAGCTGACTGTCCAGGCTTATGGAGGACACAAGAGTGCTGACAATGTTAGTTGTTAGTGGCTGCAGGGTTTGACTTACATATTTCACACATTCTTCATTAGCTACTTTCATGTTCTTGTTTGAAGCATATCAGGAAAGGTGACATTGTCCCCCTACAGACAGTCTTGACAGTAGCTTTTTCAGTTGTGTCAAAATTCTTGACTCTGGCTGGAGCAACGGCTCAGTCAGTGAAGTGGGAGGGACCTATGCAAGCTTGAGACCATAGTTCTACCTTTAGAATCTACAGGAAATGTTCCTCACCTCTGGGGAGGTGGAGCAGGAGGATTCCTGCCTGCAGCTTGTTGGCCAGCAGTCTTGCCAAATTGCTGATCTCCAGAGTCAGTGGGAGAACCTGTTTCAAAAAGGATGTGTATGTGTGTGTGGTGGGGGGCAGAGAATAAAGGGGACTGATAAGGTAGTAATACCGAGGAGGGTATTGGAGAATTGGAGAATATGCTCAACACACTGTATTTACTTGTACAACACCCTAGCTTGCACAAGTAATATGTGGAGTGGGCATAAAGAGGAGTCAGAGTGAGGTCTGAATTACAGAGGAGGACATCCGATGTTCTGTGGCCTACATCTAACACACACATGATGTACCCCCACTCTCCCTCTACAGCATGTGCATGTACACATACACACACTCCCCCCCCACAGCACACACATGTACATACACACAATGTACCCCTTGCCCCCCACAGTGCATACATGCACACACACATTCCTCCCTCGTACACGAGATGCTTGACTTTCAGTAAGTCAGAAATGTAAACCAGACTCCGTGTTGGGCTAGGGAGTCTCTCCCTTCCCTGTGTTCCTTGATTTCTTGTCTTTCTATTCCATCTCAATGGCAGCTCATGAAGATGAGAATCATCATGAGTCTCTGAGCAGAATGCAGAAAAAGCCTGGCCAGAGCAGGATTCCACTGGGACCCGGAGCGAACAGAGAGACTACCTACTGTTCACGTGTGGGGATGGACACCACAGAGAGTGCGAGAAAGCCTTGATTATAAAAGTCTCAGTGAACATCGATCTAGCACCTCTGAAGAGCAAAGGGCAGCAGTGGACAGTGTGAGGACTCCTGGATGAATGCATGAGACGCTTCAGGCCACAGCTAGTAAAGCCATCAGGGGTAATATCTCGTTTTTCTGAGCACTGAGATGTACAAGTATACCAAAACTACTTAACAAGATGTTAAGTGCCAGGGTGTTTCACTTCCACTTCTCATCTTAAAGCTGGCCTTACATAATGGTTTCCTATTGTGCATACAGATAAACTTTCTGAGGAACAGAGAAGCCAGGCCACTTAGCCAAGGACACGGAGTAGTGTGTGGAGTCAAGCTGAACTCTGTTGGGCAGGAAGGCCTGTGCCTTTCTTTCCCACACCACCAGCATTCCTAAAGATGCTTTAGGTCCATGCATGTGGTGTTTCTGACTTGAATGTGATCTGCTGTAGTCAGCTAACATTGAGTTGTCATAGTCACTTTCTTTGTATGGGAAACGATGCTGGCTTTTCATCTGCAGCCATGATATGTGGTTTTATTAAAAATCATATGCATTCAATTGGGTAAATGTTAATGGATAAAGTGGGACATTGGGAGGAATATGAGGATGCTCCAGTGTAGGAAGCACTGGCTGCAATGGCCCAGACCCCACTGTGACTGAGGGGGGACTAGGCTACACCGCTCTAAACTAGCCCCAGAATCTAGCAGCCTAGGAGAGTGATTGACTCCTGGCTTATGTTCCATAGGCAACATGATCAGAGTGCCACAAGGGAGGATGTCTGCTCTATGTTAGTCACTCAGGAACCAGACAGGCCAAAGCTCTACTGTCCTGTCACTTAACCTGAGGCTGGAGGTTGAGAGAAACCAGGCTTTCGAGAGGTTCAGGATCTGGGATTTTCCTGCTGGCAAGTCATTCATGGGAGCACAGGCAGCCATGGCCCAAGGAGGCAGCACACGTCTGGAACTGTTCACTATGGTTTGTGCCATTCCAATCTAAAGTAAGAAAGCCTAGGCGTGTGCAGTAACCTTATTCCTACGGCAAAAGGGTCTTTTGCTAAATAAAAGACTCACTGCAAGGTGTCTCAAGAGTAAACATTGTTACTGTGCGGCAGAGAAACTCATTCCTCGCTTTGTGGAAACTCTTCCGTGATGAAAACTTTTGCCTGTTTTATAATTAAGAGAACAATGTGACTATGTTAAGATGTCCACATTGACCAATAACATTGAATGTATATGGATTTATTTTTCTCCCAGAGAATACAATGAAAGCAAGTGCTACTTGGATTCTACATTTAACAGGTATAACCCAGGCGTCAAGAACATCTCTACAGCAGTCACTGAAGCTCTCAGACTCTTGGCTGGCTACCATATCGGTCCCTAGCCTACCATGTTTATTTATCATCTGCTTGAAGGGATGTCTTCTCTAGCAATCCATGAAGAACAAAGCGGGTTATCTTTCTCTTTCTATTATCTGTCACAGGACCTGGCTCCTAGTAAGTACAAGGATCAATGTTTGCTGACTAACTAAACACCTTGAATTTTTCAAACCAAATTTCCAATGCAAAAGGCTTTCCTAGTGAGTTTCCCTCTGCCGCTCATGACTTTCTCTTCAATTGATCACTTCTTCCATTCATCTGTACCTTTGCTAGACTGAACACTTAATCCTAGGTAAATAAGAAACTTCCAGAGAGCCAAGGCATCCTTAAATTGTGGATTCTGTGGCTGAGTGAGAAAAATGAGCATACCCACACAGTTAATAAATAAATTCCAGGCAACCTTCACAGAGTTGTCTAGTTTTAAAGTACTAAGGGCAATTCATCAGCTGTTACACATTGGTTAAGTACTAATCAAGTTTATTTTTCCCCTCCATGCCAAGCAATCAAGAAAAGCTGTAATGGTACGGGAGTGGGAAAGCCCCCACTAGATTCCCTTGAAGTGCTTGTGACTTTAATGTCTAGGAGGAACACATACTTACCATGTAAATAAATGCCAGTTTCATGAAAGCCCTGTGTCTCAAGCAAGAGTGTCAAGTCGTGGGCTGTAGAATTACAAAGAATGGATTTCTAGCTTCATGTTTGCCACTTTCCAGGCATTTGTTTCGTCAAGTAAATTCCTATTCCATCTCGTTTCATCCTGACGGGATGTACTGATGCGCATGGCAAATTCTGTACCACTTGTGCCACTGGGAATGCTGACTCCCCAGTGACCCTTGTCCCCTTGATGTAAGCTTATGCATCATTCCGCATCCTTGACATTCATGTGACAAGACACAAGTGTGGCCATGCTTGCATTTGCCTGGGAGAGTACCAAACTCGCAAAGCGGTGGGAAGCAGATGCATTCGGCTCACTTGGATTAGCTCTTGAGCTCAGTAATAAAGGACCTGCCAGTAATTAACTACCTCAGAATAATGAAATGGTTGCACAGAGCACCGAGAGGCCCAGTATAGCTGAGGAAGGCAGGAGCTGGGCTTTGCAGTGCCTTTTACCTTCCAGATGTTTGCTTTTGGTATTTACGAAGAGTGTCGTTCTTCAGAAGCACCCGCGTAGGGCATTTTTGTTTAGATAAAATACAAGACTCGGGTTATAGTTATACTTCGGAGGTGTTTTGGAACATTTAGATCCAGGAGCTTTCTCTCTCTCTCTCTCTCTTTTTTTTTCCATTCCATGTTAAGCAGAGAGGATCTGTGCAACCTAAATTTCCTGCGAGTAAAGGTATGCGGAGGGACCAAGCATTGCCTAACAAATGGGCTGTAGTTCTTCCTCCGCAGCTCCTGTTTCTGTAGTCTGTTTCAAACAACACTCAAAGCCATTCCGATGGAGGGGAGTGAAGAGGGAGGAAGAGACCAATTAACCAATTTTTCTTGGCCTTTCCTCACACACAGACACGTTTGGTACAACACCCCAGTTTTGATGTATTATTTTAATTAATCCTAGTCTTTTGATTCCTGCAAAAAGAAGGTTAGCAAATGTAACAGTGCTCCGGAGTTTCTTTATCGTAAAAGACACATAATTTCAAGCATTTAATAAGGTAGATTTATTCTGGGTAGTTTAGCTTGCACATTCACTCAAACAGCCCTCCCCAAAGACAACATTAAAAATGTGATTAGTTAGCTGCCATCAATAACACAAAATAGGAAAACGCTCTCTGAAGGGACAGCTTTGTGGAGGGCACCGCACAGTGTGTAGTAAAAATATATGGCCTAATAAGTTTACATTTGCAGACTCATTTGTTAAAACTCTTGAATTTCTAATTTGTGTCGGAAAGATAAATGGATGGAGCCTCGGTAAAGTGTGAGATTAATACTGATGGATGGGGACTCAGGTTTTTGCTAGCCTCTTAGTTCCCACAACCCAGTAGGCAGTTTATCGGAGAACCAAATGTAAACACAAAGCCGGGCCTTATTTACTCTGGTTGAGACCAATTACTAGCTATTTTGTTCTGTTCGGCCCCGTAGTTAAGGAAATTTCCACATAATTTACTTACTGTACGCCAGCAATCAAAGCCTGTAATGTGTAATTTGATGTTTCTGGTGTTGGCCCCCAGAAGGTCCCTTCTGTAAGGGACAGTTGGCACCATCTAAGTCACTGGATCCACAGAACCTTTCCTTAGATATTTTTGGGCTGTAGCATGGGAAGAGGGTGGAGGTCCTAAGGGGTCAACAGAAGAAGAATGGGTTTTCCGTAACCAAGGAGGCAGGACAGCAAAGTGAGGACTTTGCAGGAAGTCTGTCGTGAAAGGGAAAAATCAAAGCTTTCTTGCTACTCTACCCCGTGTTCTCACCGCCAGCCAGGGCACAGCGCTCAGAACCTCACGCAGCCCCCCTGATGTGGACTTTCCTAAATGTCTCATGGGCTTCCTGTGGCCATGTCATCCTCCTGAGGTCATGGCCATCAGTGCAGGAATGGAACAGGATTTAAAGATAGAGAAGGAGGCAGTCAACAGATAAAACGGTACAAGCCAGAGGTGGTGGTGCTCACCTTTGATTCCAGCACTGACGGGGCAGAAGCTGGGGATCTCAGGGAATTCAAGGACATCTAGGGCTACGTAGAAAGACAAAAAATGACAATAACAATGACAACAACAGCAAAATACAGAACTGTAAATACTTAGTACACGTGTAAATTCTAGCTTCTTATCTAAAGTCAGGCATATTTTTAGTTAGGAAACATGGTTAAAATTTTTGTGCAAATAATGTTTGCTTACACAGCAAATTCTCCTTCTCTTTCGAGTTTTTTGTTTTTCCCTCCTCTTTCTTCTGCCTTCCTTATCTCTGTAAACATCATGTGGAGTGTGTGTGGTATGTGTGTGTGTGTGTGTGTGTGTGTGGTATGTGCATGTGTCTACATCACATACTACTACTCTTTTTGGTGGATGTTTATATACAAAATCCTGAAAATAGTCTCCAAGAAGAAATTTCCAATTACTCCTGAATTCTCCGAAATGTTTCAGCAGATCCCAAGAGATAGTCTAGTATAGTGGAATTAACTAAATGAAGACAAAAAAAATTCTAGAAGTCGGCTCTGACTGCACGGTTTAAAGGCTGTGTGATTCGAGTATTAGTGTCTGAGTTTCCTCATCTGTAGAATGGGAGAAATGTCTTATAAGGCCTCTATGAAGAGAAAATGGGATACATACAACAGTGGCTTAGAAAGTACCCAACCCCAATCTAGTATATTAACTAAATCAAAAAGCAGTCTTAAAAAGTAAAAAGCAAACAATCAAAACAAGCAAAAAAATCCCACAAAAAACTTACAAGGCTGGTAGGATGGCTTAGTGGGTAAAGATGTTTGTGGCCAAGCCTGAGGAGTTTTGATAGACAAAACCCTCATAAAGGAAGGCGAACTGGCTTCCACAAGTCGTCCTTTGACCTCCATACACTCATACAACACAAGATGGAAGGAAGTGGGAAAAAAAAAAACCCACACAAAAAAACCCAAAAACCAAACCCCAAAAAACAATAGTAACAACTGTAACAAGAAAATTTCTAAAGCAATCATTGTAAAATGCTGGTGTGGTCTTGAGAGTAGGTGCTGATGTTAGCCGTGAAGTTCCCAGAATTCCAAACATCACACAATCTCAGAAATTATCTGCAGCTTGCAAAACCATGCTTCTGCTAGAGCCTGAGGCCAATCAGAGTCAGCTGTTGTGGACTGTCCAAAGTAGCTCTGCCTTGGGATTAAAATGAAAGCACATTCTTTAATATTTCTCTGTTTTTAAAGACTAAAACACCATTTTTAAATGTTTTCTAAAGTTCTCAGAGGACAACTTCAGGAAGTCTGTTTTCTTCTTCCACTTGTAGGTCCGAGGATGGAACTCAAGTCGTTGGCCTTGAGGACAAGTGTCTTTACTTACTGAGCTTATTACTCTTGGCTTCTCTGAGAGTCTTCTTTGCAGGCGGGCTCTGCTAACTCTGGCATGGAGGGGCCTAGAGAATCTGCTCAGTTTCAGGGACTTATTGAAGTTATTTTGTTGTAGTTTATCTCCCTGTTTAAAGAGCTCCCCTGCAGGATGGGATGTTTTCATGTAGAAGGAGACTGTTACCCAGCTCTGGTCTTGGGGCTAGTTGGGATAGTGTTGGTTGGTAAATCCTCTTAAAAACTCTGAGGGAAGAGCTTCTCCAAACACTTGACAAAGAAGAAACAGACTAATTTCAAAACTCCTTGTTTTAGAAAATCCTTTATGTTATTTCCTGTGTTTGAGTGCTTTGCCTGCATATATGTATGTACACCATGTGTTTGACTGGTGTCCAAGCAGGTCAGAAGAGGGCATTGAATCCCCTGGACCTGTAATTGAAGACAGTTGTAAGCTGCCATGTGGGTACTGAAAATCAAACCTAGGTCCTCTGGAAGAGCAGCTGATGTTCTTAACCACTGAGCCATCTCCCCAGACCCAATTCCAAAACTTCTAAGACTGCTTTCTTACTTAAACATTCTAGAGGCTAGGAATATAGCTCAGTGGTATGGTGTATAGCTCAGTGGTATGGTGTATACATAGTATACACAATTCCCTGGATTCAATCCCAAGCTGATCCCAGATCTAACAAAACAAAACAAAGCAAAACAAACCCCTGCAAGCTCCTTAGCTCAGATAGGGGCCTTTTATAATTTATTCCTAGGTGTCTTTGTATCCTTAATTCCCTAACAGGGCATCACAGCCTTATTGACCTGAAATTCACCTACATGGTACTATTCCCCAGACTAGAGTGTTGGGGGCGGGGGGAGCGTCTGTTGACTGCTCCCCCCCCTCACGGTTCCAAGCAAAGCCTTATTCCAATGCTGCTCTGGATGGCCCATGCATGAGGGGTCTATCCTTGTCTCTCCCTCACTGGTCCTTAACTTCTCTTCCAAGTCACATCCTTTGTCTGGTAATCCTGATTGGTTGTTTCCATAAGCTCTAAGCCTCTCTGAAAGAGAGACCCTTGCTACTGCCTCTACACAGACTATAAGGAAAAAGGAACTTGTGGTGTGAGGGAAGGAAAGATGTTTTATTAGTAGTAGCAGGGGTTGTGAGTGGAGGAAGGTGGTCAGGAGGCCACTTGCGATGTGCGGTGGATCAATATACACGGTGGCCATGGCAGAAGCAGGCTGAAGGAAGGGAAGTGCTGGCTAAGTCAGGAAACAAAGACAAGCCCAAGTCCCCGAGATATATGATTTACATTAGATCTGGAATGACATTTCTCCATCATAGTTCTAAAACATTTCCTTTCTTCCTTCCTCCCTCCTCCCCTCTCTTCTTCCTCCTTCCTGCTTTTCTTCTTCCTTCTTCTCCCCCCTTATTATTTTAATTTTTTAAATCATAATTTAACTTTTTTTTTTTTTTACCAGGCTGGCCACGAATCCACCATATAGTGCAAGCTGCCTTTGAACTCACGATTGTCTTCCCTTCTTAGCCTCTTGGTACCACCTGTGCCACCATGCCTGGGTCACTTCTGTATTTTCTTTTCCTTTTTGAGGCTTATGTCTAATCTGTAGCAATCTTTCTACTTCTCCCTCCTACCTTCTGGGATTATAGGCATGCATTATCATGCTGTGTTTTAGATCCATTAGCAGCCATGTTTGTTTGACACAGGGTCTTACCATGTTGCCGACCGATGCTTGCCTAGAACCCTTCTTCCTCCTGCCACCTCTTCCCTGGTGCTGAACTTGCAAGTGTGTGCTACTGCCCGCAGGTATTCTTTGGTGCTTTAATGAGGCAATGGGAACATACACTTAGGTGACAGTTCTCATCTCTCATCAGATGTGAGTGCACACTGTTAACCTGAATAGACCATACCCCAATGTATGGACCATATCTGGCAGCCACACTCTGCAAGCCTGGAATTCCTTTGGTCAGGCATTCAGAAGCTCCAGTTCTTGTGTCAATAATCAATAACCCCAATCCGCCAGAACCAAGCAGCTTGTCAGCCCCTTGCTTAATCAGAATTTTACGAAGGATGAAGTCTGTAATGAATCCTTGTAAATTTGCCTTCAATCCTTCCCTGGCTGATGACAGCTTTGCATATGTAGATCCGAATTTGCTGCTCCGTGGGAGAGCGCATTTGACATTTCAAAGACTACAAAATATGATCTGGAAAATAAACACTGCTGTAGTAATTTTGATGGTTGATCATCTGTTTAATGTGATGTCAGTTAACTCGGAGACTGTAAACTAGGCTGACTTGATTTGTTATCAATTTTCAGTGCTGTTTAGCGTCCTGAACAAAAAAGCAAAACAAAACAACTCCCCCCCCGCACCCCCCATAAGATCCAAGGAGGATGAAGCTTCAGGATGGAGTTTTATCTTTACGAGATGAACTGTCAGGTGTGTTCCAGACTCTAAATGTAGGTTGCTTTGATTAATTCTAAGACACAAAAAGGCACTTTATGCTTTCAAATGTAAGGAGACAATATTCCAGACAAAGGGCCTATTGATTTCTTCTTCATCTTTGTTCTCATGTTAGTGAGCTCCAACCCAAGGGCACTTGTTTAGGTTGAATTGACTCATGCGAATGATATTTCTTGGTGGAGTTCTGTTTGATAACTTCTGTGATTATGCTGTCACCTTTGTTAAAATGCTGACATTTTTTGTTATCTGATAGCTTTAATGACATACAAGCTTGACTTGGGACTGAAGTTGTTATCTGTCAGTTATTGAAGATGTGGGCATGTTACTTAGAATATAGAAACTTTCATGTTCTAAATTCCATCTTTTGAAAGTAAAGGTATAAATTTCAGACTGTTCTGTGTCACTCAAATTTAAGAAGTATAGATACACACTCATCAAAGTAAGCAGTTGCTGAGTATATACTATAGAAGAGAAGCCAGCCACTACCTTGCTGTTTCTCCTCAACCCACTCCCTACATATGCATCTTCTACACTTGCATCATTAGTTTCTTGTGGTATCTATCCATGTAGTTCTAGATAATATGCTTCCATGACAATCAAGCTTTAACTGGTCACTTTCAGAGCCCCCTACTAGCTCACCACTCTGGTAGGTGAGGCTCTAGCTCTCATCAACCATCTTGCCTGCATCAATGTGGTTACACGATTGCTCCGTAAGGCAGTTACATTATGATTTCTCACAGTCACATTGGGCTTATGTAAAGGCAAAAGATAGAATTCATAAGATTAAAAAAAGAGAATGAAGGCCAGAGTTTGACGTTTGGGGGAGATGTAGACTGCCAAATGGCGTGCTTGGTCAGCCACCAAGATCTGCACAATGAAGGAGAGCACACAGGAGAATTTCCCACATAGCTGTTTTCACATCATGTTTCAAAAATTAAAATGTAGTGTTTATGTTATTCTTACATAGTTTTCCTTGTAAAAATGCTCTTTAGTTTTGAGACAGGTTACTCATATCTTACTAAATTGTTGAAGTTGACTTGAAACTCATTGTGTAGCTCAGGCTAATGAATTTGGAATATAATATTCCTGGTAGCTGGGATTACAGTCACAAAGCCTAGCCATATATGGAATTTCAAGTCTTGTCTTTTTTCCCAGGCTAGTAATATGCCTATCATGTTATATTAATTTACTCATGTATAAATATATTATCACATTGTATATTATTATATAATATAATGACACATACTTGTAATTTATAGTGTTAGTATTATATTAATATATTTTTCTTTTTCTCGACCTCTTGTATTAGCTACTTTTGTGTTCCCAGCAAGACTGAAGCTTGGAGGACAGCTTTGTGGGTGTAACTTTTCTTCTTCCACCATGTGGCATGCAGGGGTTGGACCCACCTTGTCATGTTTGGTGGCAGTTACCTTTTCCCACTGAGCTGCCAGTACACTGAATCATCTATTTGGCCCTCAGTTCTGCCAATCAATATTGATATGCAAATTTATTTATATATTATAATACACCATTTATTTATTCAGTGTAATATATATCAAAACAATACATTTATACATTATAAATATATTCCATTTTATACGTGAATGCTATAGTCCTTCATTTATGCAATGGTTTATCTGTCATCACATATATATTTAGTATGGTGGGGATTGAATCCAGGGCCTCGTGCATGCTGGCAACTGGTCTACCACTGAACTACACCTCTCAACATCTCTCTCTCTCTCTCTCTCTCTCTCTCTCTCTCACACACACACACACACACACACATACACACACACACTTTTTTGACCAACTCTTACTGTGTAGCTCAGACTGTCTTTTAATTCGAGATTTTTCTGCTTCTGTCTCCAGAATGATGGAATTATAGATGTGGGCTACCATGCTTAACTCACATGCACTATTTCTTTTCCAACCTTCAAATCATTCTTGATGTCTTTGATACTTCATTAGCAAATTTTCTTTCCTCCTCTTCTCTTCTCCTCTCCCCTCTCCCCTTCCCCTCCCCCTCTCCTTCCCCTCCCCTCTCCTCCCTCTCCTCCTCTCCTCTCCTCTCCTCTCCTCCTCTCCCTTCCCCTCTCCTCTCCTCTCCTCTCCTCTCCTCTCCTCTCCTCTCCTCTCCTCTCCTCTCCTCTCCTCTCCTCTTCTCTCCTCTCCTCTTCTCTTCTGTTCTCTTTTCTCTTCTCTTCTCTTCTCTCCTCTTCTCTCTTCCCTTCCCTCCCATCTCCTCCTCTCCCTTCCCCCTCTGTCCCTCCATCCCTCCTTCCTTCCCTCTTGCTCTCTTTTCTCTCTCTCCCTCTCCCCCCTCTCTCTCTGTAGCTCTAGCTGTCCTAGATAGCTCACTCTGTATACCAGGCTGGACTTGAACTCAGAGATCTACCTGTTTCTGCCTCCCAAGTGCTGGTATTAAAGGTGTGCACCACACTCCCCTGGCAAATTTTGTTTTCCTTATTTTCAAAAAGCTTCAACTTCTAATCCCTTCTCAGCACTTTTATTAACACTGTAGTTCAAGATGTCCTTATTTCTTGTTTTATGTAAGAAAACAGAACCAAGACTGCTTCTCCTTCTGTAGCTGCTTGCTGTAGCTCATTCTCTGGAGGCACATGCACAGATGGTTTTGAAATGGGTCAAGCAGCTCCCATCGTACTGCCAATTTTATTTTTCATATACTTAAATCCAGTGGATGACATTGAACTGCTTGCTTCTTTCACTCTCTTCCCTTTTGGAATGTGAGTTCCACAAGAGCCAGAGCATCACTGGTTTTGTTCACTTCCACATCTCCAGAGCCAAGGAGAGATCCTGATTCTTAGGAGAGACTAGTCAATGATCAAGGAATGAGTAAGTGAATGCTCTCTGATATGACCACTTCCTAGAACCACATAATTGTTTCTTCATGTAGAACCACACCCTTTTCCTCTTCTCTAATACTAGTCACTCTTCCCAAAATCTCTTAAAGACAATTTAATTTTGGCACAATTTAATGGTTTCCAATTTTTTTCTATTGCCCTACTCAATTTATTTAAAATTAGTCCAGAATGCTTAGCAGTAGAGTATACAATAAATAGATAATGAGGATGAATGGCTGTCATGAATTTTTCTATGCAACAATCTTTCTTCCTTTCTTCCTTTCTTTGTTTCTTTGTTTCTTCCTTTCTTTTTCTTCTTTTTTTTCTTTTTTAAACAATCTTAAGGAAAAAACAAAACCCTTTATCACAATAGCTTTAGAAAGAAACAAACTGGAATTTAATCTTATCTCACAGAAAATTCTCTTTGAACATAAGTGTGGTAAATATCTAAGTACTTATTTGGTGCCATGCACTGTGTGTACATAATGTTGTGTATGTATGTATACACGAGTATCATTGAGACAATAACGTAGTAGCAAAATACATGGTCTTAACCCAGGTAACTTGTCATAGTTTGGATATATATCCCCAAAGTCTTTTGTGTTAATTCCTTCCTATGGGGAAGATGGTAGGACCTTTTAGATGGCATGCCTCTCTCTACTCATTGAAGTTGTGTCATCGAAGGAAAGGTAAAGACCCCAGCCCCTTCTGCTTTCACCTTTCTTTCTCTCTTTCTTTCTTTCTTCCTTCCTTCCTTCCTTCCTTTCTTTCTTTCTTTCTTTCTTTCTTTCTTTC
>NW_022196915.1:90256251-90300378 GCF_008632895.1 Mastomys coucha | reverse complement strand
TCCTTCCTTCCTTTCTTTCTTTCTTTCTTTCTTTCTTTCTTTCTTTCTTTCTTTCTCTCTTCCTTCCTTTCTTCCTTTCTCTCTCTCTCTTTCATTCTTTCTCTTTCTTTTAATCTCAGTCAAGAGGTCAACGTTTTTGTCACATGTTTCCACTGTGTCTGTGTGTGCTGTGTCACCAGTCCTAAAGTCCTAAATGGGGTCAATGCATGACAGACTGAAATCTGTACAGCCACGATCCAGAATGACACTCCTTATTAGCTGGTTACCCCAGGTGTTTGTTATGGCAATGGAAAACACATTAGCACACGGTCTGCTTTCACTCTCTTAAAAATAAAAGAAAAATGTTTCATTAGTTTACTGGCTATTTCATGTCAACTTGACCCAGGCTAGAGTCATTTGAAATATGGGAACCTCAACTGAGAAATATGAGAAAATGCATTCATAATATTGGCTGTAGGCAAGCTTGTAGGGCAGTTTTTAAATTAGTGATTGATGGGGAGGGCCAGCCTGTTGTGGATGGTGTCATCTTTGGGTTGGTGGATCTGGGTCATATAAGAAAGCAGCTGAGCTGAGCAAGCCATGGGGAGCAAGGCAATAAGCAGCACTCCTCCACAGCCTGGTCTCTGCATCAGCGCCTGCCTTCAGGCTCCTGCCCTATTTGAATTCCTGTCCTGAGTGCCTTCAATAATATGGAAGAAGTGTAAACCAAATAAACCCCCTTTTCCCCAAGCTGCTTTGGGCATTGTGTTTCCCAAACACATAGGAACAGTAACCCTAACGGGGACAATCACCTAAGGTTGTTTACCTAAGACAGCACATGTTTATTGCTAGAACACAACTCAAAACAAACACAAAACAGAATCTATGACCCAGTTGAGTCACACACAAAGTTCTCTTGCCATGTCTATGTGTCATTTTTCTATAATTTTCTTGGACTATTTGTGCAGTTGGTTGTTATTACACATTTACAACAAAACAATGAGTTCTTTTTTTCCTAGACAGTATTGTACTGGTTTAACTTAAGAGCATATGGCAATTTACATATAAACTGTTTTATGTTTGGAATAATAAAAATGTCAGGACAAATAGGAAATGTTAAACATGGTGATATTTTTATACCATGTAAATTTATTGCTCCATTTAAAAATTAAAATTATGAAGGCATATGATTGATCTTACTTAGTGCAGTTACCACAGAGACCAGGCAACACTACAGGAGCTGTTCCTTCATTTTCTGGCTGAAGACTGTTTTATTTGGTAAATAATTTGACAGCTGCTATGCACTCTTTCATCTTGTAACCCCATATGAAGCCTACCTAGAAAGCTGGAGAATGTTCTGGATGTATTGACTTAGGTGTAAACACGTTTCTTTTGCAGCCTTCCTCTTAGGAACAGAGTAAAGTACTATTGGTTTCATCCTTCGACGTTGCCTCCCTTCCTGGAGTTTTCTCTGGTGCTTCTCAAGTCCCTGCAGAGGCTCGTTTTTATATTCTTCTCCCAGGTTAAACAACAAGAGTACAAGGTCCTTGGAGTGCAGGCCGAAGGGACTTGCTCTCACCTCTTCAAATGGAATAAAATAGACGAGACAAAGAATGGGATGGGGAGAAGAGACATGTCTGAGCAAGAGACGAGTCAGACAGACAGTAGATCTTGTATGATTTACTCAAGGCTCGTGTTTTTATTCCTTCTAAATTTTGAAAGAGGTGAAAGATATGTGTGAACACCTATGAGTATATATAAAAACAAATGTGTGCATAAAATCCTGTCTCTCAACCATCTCAAATAACTCAGGCCTGTCAGCTGGATTCCCTAGGAAAAAGAATTGGTGGAGAGAAATTCTTTAAAGTAGTTATTGCCTCTTTTGGGATCAGAGAATGAATTTTGACTTGTGTTTAGAGACTGCATTAATATGGGCAGTACAAAGATCTAGATAACATATCCTGACCATAAAAAAGAGATAAAACCAGGAAAATGGAAATTTTTGCATCAACTTCAGCCTCAGACAGGGGTCAACAGGGAGTTGTTGAGCTGCATTCTCAGGCATCGATGCCTCCTGCTTTTCCTCCGTAAAGTGCTGGGTGGGGGGAAGTGTTTGTTGCATGGTTTTGGTGCAGGCAGAAGACAAGTGTTTACTAATGGCATTAATTCTAAGTAATGTCGCTGTGAAGTGAGTCATTTCTTAAGTCTGGGTGATCATTCCCTTTCAGGGCGTGTGTGCTGTCTCTCAGCACAACTGCGGAGGGTTAAGATTCTGCACCTCAGGGTACCAGTTTCTTTTGATGAACTTAGTCTTCCCCACAGTCTGTCTGACAAGACAAAGTAAAACAAGTAGTGAGAGAAACAGGCCAACTCAAGCACAAGGCTTTCTTGGTTATAATTCTCTCACTTTCTGGAACCTTCTTGAGTGAAGTACACAAGAAGAATCTGAAAGGAATATTCAATAGAACCTGCTCTCAGCAGCACATTGTGTGGACGTGCGGTAAAAGCAGGCAGGCTTCACAGTATGTGTGCAAGGTCCCTAGTGTTGGTGATGATGTCATCCTAGTGTTGGTGATGATGTCATCCTAGTGTTGGTGATGATGTCATCTTAGTGTTGGTGATGATGTCATCCTAATGTTGGTGATGATGCCATCCTAATGTTGGTGATAACATCATCCTAGTGTTGGTGATGATGTCATCCTAGTGTTGGTGATGATGTCATCCTAGTGTTGGTGATGATGTCGTCTTAGTGTTGGTGATGATGTCATCCTAGTGTTGGTGATTATGTCATCTTAGTGTTGGTGATGATGTCATCTTAGTGTTAGTGATGATGTAATCCTAGTGTTAGTAATAATGTCATCCTAGTGTTGGTGATGATGTCATCCTAGTGTTGGTGATGATGTTATCCTAGTGTTGGTGATGATGTCATCCTAGTGGGGGGTGATACTGTTATCCCTATTATTTTCTTTGAAAAGGGAAAGTAGGCCAAGAGATATTAAATAATTGGGCCATATTACATACTTTATGGCAGATCTGGAAATGAACTAGCTTCAACGTGGAAGTACCACAGGAAAAATATGACTCAGTAAATGTTTGTGAAACAAGTAGATAGGTAAGTGGAATAATTTTAAGGCAAATCCACAGTTGTTAACATACAAATAATTTTGCTTTTATCCATGTTAAATCATCTTAGGATTATAGAAATTATTTATTATCATCAATATATTAGCAATGATAAATATATCTTCATGGTAAAATGGTACTTTCAAATGAAATAAAAACTTAAAAAATATAGATTTGTCTATACTACCTATTGAATTGTGTAAGAATTGGTGAGATAATAAAATATTATTTCCCCTTATTTTAAAAGATGATGTCAAAATCTGCCCACTGAAAGTGGCTCTTGAAAAGTGAGGATTTAGGGTCTTTTACTTTAAACTTCTCTGTTACTTCTTCTGTTCTCACTGTTGCAGGTAACTGGTTGCTTAATCCAATATTAAGGATGTGGCTGACAAGCTATGGAAAATAACTTTCATGCTTGTCTTCCAAGAAAAACAGATAGAAAGCAAACAAGTATTTATTCATTGGAGCTTTTTACCTGCTGTGTTTTCATGGGCGGCATCCTAAGCCATGGCTTGACAAAGAAGCTATCTCTAGGAAAGGAAGCAAGGGGCATATGTCACAGGGTGAGACTAGGTACTGCCAAGTTACACAAGAACAAGGTTGTATGGATATCCACATGGATATTGCTATAGCAACAGCTGAAATAAAGAACAGGTAGGGTGAGAGACTCTGAGGCTCAAGATAGGTCCATACAGACTAAGCAACAGATAAATAAACAAAAGCAAGCATGGGCCAAATACAAATAAAAAGATGCAAAAACCAGTTCAGTTATCAATTGCTACCTTCTCGCTCTTTAAAGGATGCTAAAAGAGTTGATTAGAGAGAAGCAGAGTAGACAGAAGTCACTAGAGTATAGGGATGGCATGGGGAGTGGGCACCAACACAGACTAAAAGGTGGATCTGGCATTCTATAGCAGAGAGTGTTAGCTACTCCCTACAATATCAATCACATAACTAGAACTGGAAGTTCCTATTGCACATTGATGATAAGATTTGAGGAGATAAGAGTGTTAACTAATCTGATCACTAGACATTACAGGTATAGGTAAAGTTACAGTATCAAACCCATAAATAAACAGAAACACCTCACCTCTCACCAGAGAATTCTTGGAACTTTGGAGTCTCAGCTGATTCTACCATCAAAGATAACGAATGTTGCTGCATATTGGAAATAAAGAAAAACAGTTGTCAGTAGTCTATGAATTAAATAAGAAAAGAAAACTGAAATGATAGAATGTTTTTGAATGGAATAACTATGGCATGCTGTGCCATGAAACTGGCGAGTGCAGGACCATGAATAAATACCCGGAAAATTTAAAAAAAGAAATGTAAGTTATAGGTTCCAACCATGTCAATACAGCCACACCAAGAGGCAGACTGCTCTTGCTTGCTCTCTGCTGCTGTGATAAACAACCACAAGCAAAACCAAAGTCCAGATGGAGAGGGCCTGCGCCAGATCACAACTGCCAGGTCAGGACATGGATGCAGGGCAGGAACTGAAGCAGAGACCATGGAGGAGTCCTGTTTCCTGGTTGGCCTCCTCAAGGCTGTTTAGCCTGCTCTCTTATTCATCCCAGACCTACCAGCTCAGGGATTGTAAGCTCCGCAGTGGGTTGGGTCCTCCCACATCAATCAGCAATCAAGAAAATGCCACACAGATGTGCCAGTAGTCCAGTCTGGTGGAGGCACATCCACAATTAAGATTTCCTTTTCCCCAGTAGGTCTAGGTATGGCTATTGACACAAACTATGGCATAGACTGAGTACACTAGCTAATAACGGGGATGGTCAGATTGAATTTAAGATTCTAGGTTAGATATAAAATATAAAGATAGCCAGAAGGATTAATGGATGTAATTGTATATTCCAAGGAAATAAACACCAAAACAAAAGTCATAGATGTATAGCACACATAATGGGCTTTCATATAAAAGGACATAAAAGGTCCTTAAATAAAAGCAGTATACTAAAATCGCCAGGAAGATATAGCAAGTCTAAACTTATATATCTCTAGTAAAATATCTTGAATATGCAATGCAAAATTTGATAGAACTTTCCACCTCTTTAGACAGTGTGGAGTAAGGACTGTGTGAAATTCTAGGGGTGTCCTAGTGAATAGTCTAGATTTGGGTTGAAATCTAGCGTGGAGAAAGAATAAATAGGCTCTAGAGCAAACTGACTTTTGAGCTGAAAAACTACTCCTAGTAATACCCAAGCATAAACATATATTCTTCTTTTGTAGAAAATGCAAAGTGAGAATCAGAACTGAAACAAGGCGGCAAGAGCTGGAAAGAATTCAGCTCATCAGCAGCTTTGGTACTCAGCTTCTGGTCTAGGAGGAGTTCCTGGAGACCTAGCTGTACCAAGTTGAAGAGATGTTTAGTTTATTAGAGAGGAATGAAAAATGCTTAGATGTTGAACTATGTCAGAGGAGGTCAGATAATATGAGTTAATGTGAAACTAACCAACTCAGCGGTGCCTGTTTCATGCTGTGTCTACAATTTAGGGCCATCTCTTCTAGGTAGTATATGTGCACGTGCAGCCACATACAATTTTAATTTTCTGGATAATTTCCTCATTCTGTTTTTTTTTTTTTCACCTTTTTCTGGTTCTGTATAGTAGTTGTAACAGTTTAATCCCAACTCCTTTCGATTTTGGTTTGTACCTCAGTGATGTGAGCATGGATCAAACGCACGTCTTCACACTCTTTTGCTCATTCTTCATTTAAGGAAGCTTTATCATTCTGGGAGAAAGGAATATGAAGAGCTGGTTGGGCACTAAACTTTACAACTGACATTACCTATTAAGTATCTCTAAAGGAAATAATAAAATGGCAGCTTTTTAGAGCCCATTTGTGACTCATAAAATATGGGTTAAAATCTCCCACTTTATTACACTTTTACTTGTATGATTATTACTGTAAGGGAAAGGACAGGGCAGGGGAATCAAGAATCGTCTCTTTCAACTCCCCCAAGAGCCAGACCTTATACTGGAAGACTCTCAAAGTCTAAAGCTTGTTGAAATAAGAGATAATCAGAGCAAATAAAGACAGCCAACAGGCAAAAGATAACATCTTAATAAAGAAATGTAATAAACAGAATATTTAATTCTGAGATTATGAGTTCATACAACTCACTACTGCCCTGTTCCACTTACATGTGATTCCAGATTTGCTCAATGTTTTACCTGAATTTAATCCAGAAAATGAGCGATAGATCATCGTCTATTAAAGAGGTTGATGTTAGGACTAAGGGAGCTGGTGTATGTAAATATATTGGTACCAGGCCTGAGGACGTGTGTGGCCAGTGCATGTTAAATCATCAAGGTTTGGTTGGAGGAACTATGGTAAGGTTTTTTTTATACATGATCATCCCATGGCCTAGTAGTATGTCTGATGTGTTTATGAAGCCATTAAGGGGTAGTCCAGCTACTTATAAATATGTCTTCTCCTATTTTGATATCTGCCTAAACTAGTTGTTACAACTGACTTTCCACAGGGGAAAAATCTGTAGCTGGGGTGGCTAGGGAGAGAGTAAATCTATTAGATTACAGAGATACTATGTGAATGCCCACTAACTTCACAGCATTGTTTTTAGTTGTAAGAATAAGCTACAGTTCCTGCTTTCCAGTATTTATGGTGTAATAAAGTACAATGATACAGATGCAAATACTGCCATACGGTAGAGAAAGCTTAAAGGGGGCAGCCTGAGGAGGGGGGATGCCTGGATTAAGATTCAGATTTAAATTAAACCAATATTTAACCAATAAGCTACTGGATTTCAGACACGTTTCTTAGCATTCACTGCTATTCCATATCGAACCAATCACCCACAGCTCTAAATTGGAACATTACTTATTGTGATATGCAGTAATCACTTTGAAATCCCATTGCAGTAGCGTTATTTAAGATAGTTCTGTCTATGTTTCAAGTCAGGAGAAAAGATAAAAGGATCCTTTAAGGACCGTTTAGTGGAGTTTCCTTTCTTCCCCGTCTAAGGCTGTGGTACCATTCATTCATTCACTTCATTGATTCAGTCAGCGAATGTTCATCAAGCTTTTCTTTCATTCATTCTTCTTCCTTCCTTCCTTCCTTCCTTCCTTCCTTCCTTTCTTTCTTTCTTTCTTTCTTTCTTTCTTTCTTTCTTTCTTTCTTTCTTTCTCTCCTTCTTTCTTTCTTTCTTTGATGTGCTGGGCATTGCGGATTTACAGATAAATATTCTGCACTCCCCAGATTCAAGTTTACAGAAAAAAAGAAAAAACCAATAGTACCTCAACAGAAATTTCACTGTCAGCTGGCAATCTATAATTGAGAAAGGAAGTAGTGATTCACTTGTTTCCTTGAAATTATTTCTGTCTCTGGGGAAGTTGATACAACATGGCTCTGATTCTGTCTCTGGGGAAGCTGATACAACATGGCTCTGATTCTCTGTCCTATAATCCAAGTTTGCTGCTGCCCTGGCCATCAAGCAGTGTGCTGAGCTCTAGCCTATCAGCCCCTGTGCTGCCCGCCAGGGTATCACCGCCAGGTTATCAGCCTCTATGCTGAGTGCCAGGCTCCTAGTATGGACTCTCTTTTACTTGTCATCTAACCCACCCCCAAAAGATAAAACCACTCTAACGTGAGATTTCTCTCTTTTTTTTTTCTTCAAGGTTACAGCATCTGCTGATACACCTCGAAGAAGTGAACACTTAAATTCAGCAAAGGGATGAGGGCGATAGGGGTCTGTAGTTAGGATGTCTGCCTGCAGGCTCTGTCTGTCCTGCCATAGAAGGTATTGAGTCACAGTAGAAAGTAATGGATCAGGGTAACTGACAGAGGTGAGATTTTTTAAAAAAAACTGAATTTGTTCTTCACTGATTTCACACATGCATTAAGTACTTCTGATGACCCCCATCCTCTCTAATGCTCTCCCCCCTATTAACCTCCCTCCTCTCTATCATTGTTAAACATTCATGTCTTCTGTATTTTGAGACCCTTTGAGTTTGACCAGGGTCATCTGTGTGACTCTGGCTTTGGATCATGCTGTTGGAGCCTGCTGGGCACCTCAGTAGCTGGACAAATGGAGACAATGGCTGCCTCTTTCCCAGAATCTAATACTTTCTCAGGAGGGAGTAGGGCCCTACGGGCTCCTCCTTGATCCACCCCTCACTGTATGGGGCATAGCACCCTGACTGCGCCTTATGTCGTCAGAACTGAACTCTAAGGCTTCTTGTGCAGGCCCTGACAGCTGAGGGTGAATGTCTTAGTCTCCTTTAGTTTCTTTCCTTATTATTACAAGACAAAGAATGACCATTCTGGAGCCATTGCACAAATCAAACAAGGTCAACATATACAAATTGCCTAACACGATGCTCTGTGGGCTGTGGACAGTAGCAAATTACAGTGTGGTGAGACTAACCGCTGATAAGGCAAATGACTAAATACAGAATGCCACGGTTACGGGGGCTACAGGGGAAAGCAGTAAAAAGGGATTTGTGATCTTATTTTATTTTATTTTTACTAGAAGAAAAATAAAATAAAATAAGAAAAAACCACTAAAAACTAAAACAATCCCCTGTTCCCTTCCCCCTCCCCCTGCTCACCATCCCACCCCCTCCTGCTTCCTGGTCCTGGCATTCCCCTACACTGGGGCATAGAACCTTCACCCGACCAAGGGCCTCTCCTCCCATTGATGACTGGCTTGGCTATCCTCTGCTATACATATGCTGCTGGAGCCATGAGTCCCCCCATGTGTACTCTTTGGTTGGAGTTTTAGTCCCTGGGAGCTCTGAGGGTACTAGTTAGTTTATATTGTTGTTCCTCTTAAGGGGCTGCAAACCCTTCAGCTCCTTCAGTCTTTTCTCTAGCTCCTTCATTGGGGACCCTGTACTCAGTCCAATGATGGCTGTGAGCCTCTACTTCTGTATTAGTCAGGTACTGTCAGAGCCTCTCAGGAGACAGCTATATCAGGCTCCTGTCAGCCAGCACTTGCTGGCATCCACAATAGTGTTTAGATTTGATGATTGAATATGGGAAGAATTCCCAGGTGGAGCAGTCTCTGAATTGTCCTTCCTTTAGTCTCTGCTCCATAGTTAGCCTCTACAACTTTTTCCATGGGTATTTTGTTCCCCCTTTTAAGAAGGAACGAGGTATCCTCACTTTGGTCTTCCTTCTTCTTGAATTTCTTATGGTTTGTAGTTTGTACTTTGTGTTCTGATCTTCTAGGCTAATATCCACTTATCAGAGAATGCATATACCATGTGTGTTCTTTTGTGATTGGGGTTATCTCACTCAGGATGATATTCCAGAGAAATAAATAACCCTATTAAAAATGGGGTACAGAGCTAAACAAAGAATTCTCAACTGACAAATACTGAATGGCTGAGAAGCACCTAAAGAAATGTTCAACATTGTTAGTCATCAGGGAAATGCAAATCAAAACAACCCTGAGATTCCACCTCATGCCAGTCAGAATGGCTAGGATAAAAAACTCAGGTGACAGCAGTTGCTGGTGAGGTTGTGGAGAAAGAGGAACACCCCTTCATTGCTGGTGGAATTGCAAGCTGGTACAACCACTCTGGAAATCAGTTTGGCGGTTCCTCTGGAAACTGGACACAGTACTACCAGAGGACCCAGCTATACCACTCCTGGGCATATACCCAGAAGATGCTCCAACACGTAATAAGGACACATGCTCCACTATGTTCATAGCAGCCTTATTTATAATAGCCAGAAACTGGAAACAACCCAGATGTCCCTCAACAGAAGTATGGATACAGAAAATGTGGTACATCTACACAATGGAGTACTACTCGGCTATTAAAAACAATGAAGTTATGAAATTGTTGGGGAAATGGATGGACCGGGATTTGTGATTTTAAATGGGATGCTTAGGGGAAGGAATGTCTGAACAAAGCTAAGGAAGAAGTGAATGTCAAAGAAATCCATAGCATCAACATGGGTGGAAGGGAAGAAAGGAGCGCTGGTGCCTGTGTGTGCCTGCATGTGTTCACTCCTCCCCGTCCCATGTGTGTGTGTGTGTGTGTGTGTGTGTGTGTGTGTGTGTGTTGGAGGAGAATCACAAGATGCAGGGGCAGATGAAGAAGAGCCATGGGGCTATAATGGATGGGACAGCATAGATGGCTGGGGCCAGGGGGCTATAGTGGATGGGACAGCATAGATGGCTGGGGCCAGGGGGCTATAGTGGATGGGACAGCATAGATGGCTGGGGCCTTGTTGGGATTTCTAGAAGATGAGCTTCCACCCTGAGGCAGATGGAAATCTTGGGGTGTTCATGTGGAGAGCCGTGCGGTCTGCCCTATGTATCCTAAATGACTCCCTCCAGAGGAACAGGTAAGGGGACCAGACTAGTGCAGACTGAATATCTTTATCTGAAGTACTTGGAACCAAAGCTACTTTGGATTTCAGCTTTTCTTTTGGATTTTAAAATATTCACACACACACAGAGTAACACATTAGAAGGGGATCCATGCACATAGAGTAACACATTAGAAGGGGACCCATGTCCACATGTGAAATTCCTTTATGCTTCATACATACGTTATACACATACCATGAAGATAACTTTCTGCAATATTTTTCACTACAACCCTAGTGAGAAGCCAGATTTAGAATTTTCCTTGTGATAGCATGTTAACACTGAAAACCTCCTGAGTTTGGAGAATATTAGATTTTGGATTTTGTAGATTAGGGATTCTCAGCTGAATTATTAATGTAATGGTGGAGTCTAAGATGGAATTTTTTTTCTTCTCTTAGAGATTGGCTATTATGTTCTTACCACAGAAACACTGTTAGAAGCTATATTTATTTAGGGAAGTAGGCATGCACAAACAAGCCTCACACCCAGCAAACATCAGCACTCATGGAGACCCATGCCCTGCTGCCTCTGTTGCAGGGTGGGAACCATATCACTCTGTCCTTGCACGGCCATGCAGGGGTGGGAACCATATCTCTCTGTCCTTGCACGGCCATGCAGGGGTGGGAACCATATCTCTCTGTCCTTGCACGGCCATGCAGGGGTGGGAACCATATCACTCTGTCCTTGCATGGCTATGCAGGACTTGGCAGGGCAGTTTCCCTTCCATGGTGCTATGGTATTTTTTAGAAAGTCTAGTTTCTGGGGGAGCATAATTACCCTGTGTGACATAATTATGTATGTACATATATACACAGAGAGAATATTACATGCATTTTAAGTTAGCTTGTAAAACATCGTGTCTGTATCTCCATTGCAAACATCCTTAGTGTCATTGATCCCCCCTACATCCCTCTTTCTGTGCTCCTCTTACTCCTCTATTTTCCACCCCCTCCCCCGCTGTAGCATGCACATCCACTATCTACTAACAGACCTGGCATCTTCTCATCGACTAATGACTTTGGGGAACTTTTATGTATTTGCTACCAGTACATTTTCTTTGATCAAATATCTGTTTAATTCTTTAGCTATTTTAGTAGACATGTTCTTGCACTCTGGTTTACTGGTAACAGTTCTTTATATCATCTACGTATATGTATTTTTAGACATCTTTGATTTATTTTTAAATTTTATTTTATGTATATAAGTGTTTTGCTTATATGTATGTCTGGTTATCACCTTTGTGCTTCATACCCATATATACCAGAAGAAGGTGTTGGATATTCTGGAAATGGAGTTATGAACTGCCATATGGATGCTGGGAATTGAACCTGGGTCTCCTGTAAGAACATGTGCTCTTTTTTTATCAGAAAATTTTGTAATTTGTATTATTTTTTCTTTTTTTTAAATTAAAAAATATTTTTCTCATATAATATATACTGATTATAATTTCTTCCTTCCTCCACTCCTTCCACTTCCTTACCACACCTTCTCCTCCTTGGATCTACTCCCTCTTTCTGTCTCTCATTAGAAAAGAACACATTTCTAAGAGATAACAGCCAAACATGATAAAGTGTAAGATGAACCAAAAAATCTCATACTGAAGTTGGACACTGACAGGAGGAAAAAGAGCCCCGAGAGCAGACATTGGAGTTAGAGACTCACTTGTTATCCTTGTCAGAAGCCCCATTAAAATATGAAGCTAATAGCGATAGATACTAAATGCACGGAGGACTTAATGTAGACCTATATAGGTCCTGTGCTTGCTGCTTCAGTCTCTGTGAGCTTCAGTCTATGTGCCTTGCTTTGTTGATTCAAAGGGCCCTCTTCTTCTGTATTCTATTCCCTCTGACTCTTATACTTTTTCTGCCTCCTCTTCTCCAGGATTTCCTGAGCTCTGAGGGGTAGATTTGATGGAGACATCCAGTTTAGACTCTCTCTCCACATAGTGTCTGACTGTGAGTCTCTGCATCTGTTCCCATCTACTGCAGAAGGAAGATGCTCTGATGATGACTGAATGAGGCACTCATCTGTGAGTGTTAGCAGAACATCATTAGAAATCATTTTATTGATTGTTTTAGATTAGATATGTTTGGATTTATTCTAGGTCTGTAGGCTATTGAGTCTTTGGTACTTGGTTACACAAACAGTGTTGGGTATGAGTTCCTTCTCATGGTAGGCCTTAAATCAAATCAGACATTGGTTGGTTTCTCCCACAAGTTCTGTGTCCCTATTGCCATAGTGTATTTTGTAGGTAGGAAAGCTTGTAAGTCTTGTGGCTGGGTTGGTGTTCACGTTTTTCTTGTAGTAGCCTGCAGAGCACCTTCCTGCACCAAAGAGACTAGAACATAGAGGTGAGGGCTCCATGTAGGTAACGGCTTGACTTTTCCATGTTCAATGAGTAGTATGCGTGTTGTCCTTGGCAATGGGGTCCTACTGACAGTTTGTGGGGAGCAATACTTTGTCTTAACGTCTTAACATGGGTTGTGTGGAGATTTCCATGGGATCCCCTTGGCCAACAACTCAACTGAATACAACTCAGTCCCTTCTCTGGAAGCTTTGCCTGGATACAAGTGGTGTTCAGTTGATACTTGGTATCCCATCCAATACAAGGAAGACTTATTATAATCACATTTATAGGTTCCATGAAGTTTCTATTGTTCTAGGTTTCCACACAAACCCCAAAATTGCAGTAGTCTTTCCCTGTACACTCTCCTTCCACCCCACTGCCTACTCCTTCCTGCTTTCATCCCCAGTTCAGCTGCAAATCCTATTCTATTTCACCTTTCAAGAGAGATCCATGCCACTGCCATCCCCCTCAAGACCCCTCCTCTTTACCTAACTAACTTCTCTGCATCTATGAATTATAACTTGGTTATCACTTACTTAACAGCTAATATCTACTTACAAGTGAATATATATCACATGCACCTTTCCGGAGCTGGATTACCTCACTTAGAATACTTCTTTCTAGCTCCATCCATTTTCCTGCAAATTTCACGATGTCATTGATTTTTTAACTGCTCATTAATACTCCCCTGTATAAATGTACCATGTTTTGTTTATCCATTCTTCCACTGAGGGAAACCTAGGTTGTTTCTAGTTTCTGGCTATTACAAAAAAAGCTGCAATGAGCATGGCTGAGCAAGTGTCCTTGCAGTAGGATGGAGCATTCTTTGGGTATAAGCTGAAGAGTGGTATAGCTGGGTCTTTTTCCAGATAGCACAGGATGCTGAACATTTCTTTCAGCGTGTCTCAGCCAATTGAAACTCCCCTACTGGGAATTCTTTGTCTAGATCTGTACTCCATTTTTAATTAGACTGTTTTCAGTATGAGGGTGTCTGTGTACTCATAAAATGAATTTGACAGTGTTTCTTCTGTTTCTATTTTATAGAATAATTTGAGAAGTATTGGTGTTCTTTGAAAGTCTGGTAGAATTCTGAGTCAAAACCATCCAGCTCCTGGGTTTCTTTGGTTGAGAAGCTTTTTATGACTCTTTATATTTCACTAAGGGTTATAGGTTTATTTAAATTATTTAGCTGATCTTGATTTAACTTTGGTAAGTACTACCAATCAAGAAAATTGTCCATTTCTTTTAGATTTTCCAATTTTTTTGGGGGGGGGGGGTTCGAGACAGGATTTCTCTGTGTAACCCTGGCTGTCCTGGAACTCACTCTGTAAACCAAGCTGGCCTCAGAAATCCGCCTCTTTCTGCCTACCAAGTGCTGGAATTAAAGGCATGCGTCACCACTGCCCTGCCCAATTTTTTGGCGTACAGATTTTTAAGCTATGTCCTTATGATTCTCAGGATTTCCTTCACGTCCACTGTTATATCCCCCTTTTGGTTTCTGATTTTGTTAATTTGGATTCTCCCTCTCTGTCATTAAGTTAGTTTGATAATGGTTTGTCTATCTTGTTGACTTTCTAAAAGTACCAACTCTTAACTGAGTTTTTGTATTGTTCTCTTTGTTTTTATTTATTGATTTTAGCTCCCAGTTTGCTTATATTTTTATGCCTCTTGGGTGTGCTCACTTTTCATCTCAAGTTTTTAGGTGTGCTGTTAAGTTGTTAGTATGAGATCTCTCAATTTTTTTTTAATGTAGGCACTTAGTTCTGTGAACTTTCCTCTTAGCACTGCTTTCATTATGTCCTATAAGTCTGAGTATGTTGTGTATTCATTTTCATTGAATTCTAGAAAGCCTTTACTTTCTCTCCTTATTTCTGTTCTGTCTACTCATTTTTTTATTTAGTAGAGAGTTGCTCAATTTCCATGAGCTTATAAGCATTCTGTTATTTCTGATGTTATTGACATCCAGCTTTAACCTATGGTGGTTCATAGAATGTAGGGAGTTATTTCAATTTTCTTGTATCTGTTGAGACTTGCTTTGTGTCCGAGTACGTTGTCAGTTTTGGATAACATTCCATAAGTGTCAGTACATTCTTTTGTGTTTGGGTGGGATGTTCTATAAATATCTTTTAGATTCATTCGCTTTATAACATCTAATATATTTTTGTATAGTTTCTGTCTGGATGCTCTGTCCATTAGTGAGAGTTAGGTATTGAAGTCTCCCACCATCAATGTGTGAGTATCAATGTTTGACTTAAGCTGTAGTAGCATTTCATATACTCACTTGTGTGTCCTTGTGTTTAGGGCATAGATAGTAAGAATTGAAATGTTATCTTGGTGGACTTTTTCTCTGATGAATATGTAGAGTCTTTCTCCATCTCTTTTTTACTAGTTTTGGTTTGAAGTCTATTTTGTTAGATATTAAAATTGCAACACCAGCTGGCTTCTTAGGTTCATTGCTTGGTATATCTTTTTCCAACCCATCACCCTGAGGTAATAGCTATCCTTGTTATTGAGATATATTTCTCAGATGCAGCAGCATTCATTCTGTTACTCTATGTCTTTTTATTGGGAAATTGAGACTATTGATATTGAGAAA
The DNA here is from genome assembly GCF_008632895.1 of Mastomys coucha. Taxonomy (NCBI): domain Eukaryota; kingdom Metazoa; phylum Chordata; class Mammalia; order Rodentia; family Muridae; genus Mastomys; species Mastomys coucha. Next base: position 90,284,976 of record NW_022196915.1, on the reverse strand, counting down.
TATTAATGACCAATGATTATTGGTTCTTGTTATTTTGTTGTTGTTGGAAGTGCTGTGGGGAATGTGTGTGTATGTGTGCGTTTGTGTGTTTCCCTTCTTTTGGATTTCTGGTCGAGATTATTTCCTGTGTTTACATGGGTGTAGTTAGTTAACCTCCTTGCATTGGAGTTTTCCTTCTAGCACCACACGTATGGCGGGATTTGTATATTGATATTGTTTACATTTGACTTTATCATGGAATATCTGTGGTGAATGAAAGTTTTGCTGGATATAGTAGTTTGAGCTAGCATCTGTTTGTCTCTTAGAGTCTACAGAACATCTGTTGAGGTCTTTCTGGCTTTTAGAGTCACCATTGAGAAGTCAAGTGTAATTTTCATAGATCTGCCTTTATACGTTAATTTTATATGGTCTTTTCTCTTTGAAGCTTATCTCTTTTTTTGTCCTGCATGTTTAGTTTTTCAATTATTATGTGATGAGAGAACTTCTTTTCTCATCCAGTCTATTTGGTGTTCTGAATATTTCTTGTATTTTTATAGGCATCTCCTTTGATTTTGTTGAAAATATTTTCTGCGCCTTTTGGTTGGCATTCTTCTTTGGGCAGCTGGCTTTGGGATGATTATGGTCTTGTGCTGATTTCTGGGTTTGTTTTTGTTGGGTGAATGCTTTGTTCCTTAGCTTCTGTTTCCTCTCTGTATTTTGGGACAGTATGATGGCTGTGTGCTACCTGTTTTACTGGACTGCTCAGCTGGTGTGTTTAGAAGAAATGCCTATTTTAGTTGGGAGCTGAATCATAGAAACAGGTAGGGGGAGGAAGGTTAGAAGGGGATGGTCTATGGGATCCACAGGAGATGTAGGCAGGGATGCTGTCGAAGTGCTAGCAAAGAGACTGAGGAACTGGGTGTGGGAAAACAGAAAGACAGAGGAGAAGGTCTGCAGGGAGTCTACCTCATTTTTTTGGTGGTGCGGCCTGTGTAATAGCAAGTGTTCTTAATTGCTGAGTCATCTTTCTAGCCAGATATGCTTCTTATTTGTAAATAGTTTATGTTTTTCAAAATTTTTCTTTCAGTTTGGGGTTTGCCTTTCACTTTTGTTATAGTGTCTTCTGAAGAATCACATTTTATTTTTTTCACATAGGCTAATTCATTTCAAATGCACAAAATAATTGTTTTCTGAGTATGTCTTCATTTATTTTATTTTATTTTTTGCTTTAAGAATTCCATGTATGGGCTGGAGAGATGGCTTAGCGGGTAAGAGCACCGACTGCTCTTCCGAAGGTCCTTAGTTCAAATCCCAGCAACCACATGGTGGCTCACAACCATCTCATAAGGAGATCTGATGCCCCCTTCTGGTGTGTCTCAAGACAGCTACAGTGTACTTATTTACAATAATAAATAGATCTTTGGGCCTGATGTGTAAGTCATCAACAAATTCCCTTAAAAAAAAAAAAAAAGAATTCCATGTATGAGTATTATATTTATATAACATCAACCCCATTTTGTCTTCCTGTTTGCCATTACTTTTCAAATTAATGATGTCTTCTTTTTAAATTTTTGTTACACACACATACACATACACAGATACACACACACATACACACACACACACACACACACACATACACACACACACACAAATGTATTTAACTGTACAGCAAGCTGAATCTGTTAGTGTTGCCCATAAACACTTTCCTTTAGGGTTGGTCACTTGGGACTGGATAGCCTATCATGGCGATTGTTGTGGAGAATGCTGATCTTCCCCTTCTCAGTTGCCTATGCTCTTCATCTAGAGAGCTTGTGTAGAGACTTATAAAGACTTCCATCCCTGCTGGCGTGTTAGCTGGTACTGCCATTACACAGGTCTGTGTTAGGCTGGGATATTGCTGAGCTAGCCTGGGTAAAGCTCCCTGTCATGAGTAGGAGACACTAGCCAGACAGCAACAGGTGTTTGGGGTTTCTGACTCTTAAAATATTTCTGCCTCCACTTCTGTGATTTTGATGAAGTTTCAGTCATTATGTAGTCGCATAGTTTGTGGGTTTTGTTTTGTAAGATTTAAGAAATATTTACAACTAACGGCCACAGTGCCTTTTTTCTACTTTCAGAATTATTATAATTTTAACCCTTATATTTAGGTCTGTGGAATAATTTTGAGTTAAGTTTCAGTCTAGAAGTGATTCTTCATTAAAAAATTTGAAAACATAAATAAATGTAAGGATGTATTATATTCATACACAAAACAGCATTATTAGTCAATTTGCTCCTCGTATTAGTTAAAGTCCTCTAGAGTCACTGAACTTATGGAATGGCTCTCTCTATTAAGGGAATTTATTGGAATGACTTAGTCTGCAGTCCAACTAACCCATCAATGGACGTCTATAAATGGGAAGTTCAAGAATCTAGCAGTTGCTCAGTCCCATGAGGCTCTTCTGTAGAAGCTGGAATCCTGAAGAAGTAGGCTCCCACAGATGCGCTGGCAAGTAAGTGCAAGCAGAGGAGGAGGAAGAAGGAAGCCTTCCTCCTTCCATTGTCCTTGTGTAGGCCTCCAGCAGAAGGTATGGCCCAGATTAAAGGTGTGGACCACCATGCCTGGCCCCTAAGGTTTGCACGGCTACTATGCCTCAAGATCTGGATCAAAAGCCTGTGTCTTCCAGCCTCAAGATCTGAATTACAGGTGCGTCTTCTGTTTCTGGATTGTAGTTCATTCCACATATAGTCAAGTTGATAACCAGGAATAGCCACCACACTCCTAATTAACTTAGAAACGCAACATGATCTCAGTTGATTAATACAGCCTATATTTTTTTTGTAGAAATTTACAAGCTGACTTTGAAGTTTATTTGGGAATAAGAAGTAGATTTTTAAAAAAAATCTTGGAAAAATCAAATAGATGATTTGTAATAACTAATTCAAGGTATAGTATAAATCTTTAGATATCAAGTGAAAAGCTGGTGTATGGATAAACAGATAGTTGAAGAGAAAAGAAAACCCTGAATTCTGCCTCATATTTCATCAATTAGTATTTGACAAATGTGCCAAAGTCAGATAGTGCAGGGAAAGGATAATTTTATCTTTTTAGTATTTGTGCTGAAACAATAAGATATTTACACTCAATCAAGTAAACCTTGGGGGTTGGCGGTGGACATTTTAATGAACATTATCTGATGAAATATCATGACTTGAAAAGGATATTGAAACAAGTGATTAGCCATAATATTTCAATTTAAAAGGGTGAAAAGTGCATTTGTAGCCATGTGAGGAAAACCGTAGAAATGATCACGTGCACAGAAGCCAGGACAGGGCACACGGCACACCAGTGTCTAATCTGTCTTCTGCAAAAACACATAGAGCCCAGCACCACTGCAATGTCCAGAGGGAAGACCAGGACAGTTGTGGGACTTTTCATCTGTCTGCCTGGGCAAACCAATTTGCAAATACTTTAAAACATAAAGTTCAAGATTAGGTTGCTTCCAAACATCCTGACGAGTTAATAAAGCAAATACTTTGTGCTGTTCTATGAACCTCTTCTGGGTCAGAACAGAACCTACAGTCAGGAATACTACAACACCTTGATATCGTGGTGAAAGATTTCCTAGATAGGGAGGAGCTCTTTACTTGCCCGTGTCCTCAATTACCACGGCTACTCCAGACTCCGTTCTCTAGCTGTGTATCTCCGTAGTGAAACAACGGAAACAAACTCAGTCTCTTGCTCACTATGGGTTAAGAGTCTCTCTACCTTCCACACCAGTAGATGGCATTCTTATTCTTGTTTTTACTTTAATGGTCTCAGGTTCGGGATGAATGTAAAGCCCATCTAGTTCCTTTAGTTCAAGATGATCAACTTCTGATATCCACAGAAGACTGAAGGCAAATGTAAAACTTGGTGAACTGAAATGTGCCTTTAAAAAAAGGATGATTAAAAAAATCTGATTTTTTTAAAAAAAATTTTGTTGGTTGCTATGCAGCTGAGTAGGGCAAGCAAAGCCTTTGCCTTTAAACATGGCGACGCAACGTATCCGCACCTCTCTAGAACTGCCCTGTGTCTGATAGGCTCTCTGCCACTTCTGGGTGTGGCTCAGGCTTTCCTGCTGGCTGAGCTTTCCCTTCGCAGTTCACTATGCCTTCTGGGTATGGAAAGAGACCTCGTGACACCACAGTGCGTGAGTAAGCTGCCCACTATGGAGTTGTTCCTGATTCAAGCGATTCAAGCTGCTTCTGTGTCCGTGACTCTGCTGCTGTGATCTGCTTACAGCACTGCCAGGGATTCCTGCCCTGAGGCTGAGGGGCTGGATGCTCATGTCAGCTACAGCAAGGGATCCTTTCACATCCTACCTGGGTTTGACTATCCATCCCATGGGGCTGACTCAGGCATGTTACACTGGACGAGCTCCACATAACCTCCTGGCTTAGTACTCTTGGTGCCGTTGTCCAGTTCCTCTAATAAGAGCGCCTATAGATGTGTAGCTTCTGTCACGTGATTTATGAGCAGTAAAAATAATCTTAGGTCTACGCCATTTTTGCTTGCTGCTTATATGTGCCACATTGCCATGTCTATTTGAATGGGCTATTATTATTATTATTATTATTATTATTACTATTATTATAGTATTTTGGATGGGACATAAGGCAAACCAGCATATTCCTAGGATTACACATGAGAAATGTGCTCTAAGGTTCGGTCTTTGCCTAAACTCTCCATCTATTGGGGAAGATGACTATATATGTTCAGGGGTTTTAGAAGCTGTATTGGTCTGCCTTCGCCTCTCCCTTGATATTTCCATCCCTTTGGGATGCACCTAGAAAGGCCAGTTCTTCCCATTAGGTCTCTTGTTTTCTTCATCTGTCATACAGAGTCCTTTTACCCTAGATCAGAGTTCTTAACAGTGATATGTCCAAAATTCATTTTTACATGAGAAACACTAACTTCACTACAAGGAGAGAAGAGACAGTGATTTTCTCTAAAAAGATGAATATTCTTTAAAAAGAACCACTATAAATCCCATAGCTGTAGATACAGAACACTGTAGTATTGCACTGTTTACTCAAATATCCCGACAGATATGCTTTTTTCCAAAATGGTGACCCTTCTTGATAAAAATCTGAATACAGACATGACATACCCTTGATTGTGTTTTTAACTGCTACTCTAGTTTACACGTGCTAAAATGGAACAAATAATGCTGCATGTACATTTGTAAAATAAAACTAAATATTAACGAACCCATGGTCATCAGTGTGATTGTGTACAGAAATTCTACGGGAGACAGAATAAATCTACCTTGTTCATTGTAAGACATGGGGAGCCCTGACCCTTGTCTAGTAAAAGCCAGTAATACCTTAGCCATTGTGTTAATACACGTACAACCCCATTTCCAAAACCTCTTTCAAGGACCAGTAACATTCCCATTGAGACCCATGGCTTCAGGCCCCTTTCTGTAAAATATGTTTGTGCTCTCCATCAGATTGACACACCACAGATTTGAGAGCACTCCACAGATAAGCCTTTTACTCATATTCCAGAGAGTCTTAAAACTATGGTAAAATGCTTTTTGGTACAAGCCACCCCATTACTCATAGGTCTAGCTTCAAACGAAGCCCTTTGCTATCTTTTTTGTTAATTTTTATATAGAACTGCTTATTTTTTGGTTTTTCGAGACAGGGTTTCTCTGTGTAGCCTTGGCTGTCCTGGAACTCACTCTGTAGACCAGGCTGGCCTCGAACTCAGAAATCCGCCTGCCTCTGCCTCCCAAGTGCTGGGCTTAAAGGCGTGCGCCACCACCGCCTGGCTAGAACTGCTTTTATATAGCTATAAATCAATTCCTCCTACCTTACCCATTAGGGAATATAAGCAACTATGAACCAGAGGCCAGGTGGCTTCATCTGCTTACTGAGTAGGCCAAATTGAGAGTCTTTATTATCCATGTATCGAGAAATTTTCTACTATGCTATATTATTATCGAGGTAAGGATTGATCAGGTGATCTTTTTATTTGAAATCAGGGTCTGAACAGTGGTTTTTTTTTTTTTTCGATTGTTGACGTCATGATGTCAATGATCTTATTAGGGCTTGTGTGCTTGAAGGAAGTGATGCATGGATTTCTTGATCAGAAGACTTAGAGCGTAGGCTCCCACTAAAACTATAGCCATCTCAAGATTCCTATCCAGAGAAGCCATTCAGTTACAGCAACAACTCCCTTAAGAATCCATGGAGTTGGGTGTAGAGATGGCTCAGGGGTTAAGAGCACTGGACACTCTTTCAGAGGACTCAGGGTTCAATTCTCAGTACCCAAATGGCAGTTCACAACACTCTGTAACTCCAGTTGTCGGGGACCTGACATTCTCACACAGACATACATATCAGCAAAACACCAATGCACATAAAATGAAAATAAACAACTCATTAAAAAATTTCAAACATCTATGGCAGTGCCTCTCAACCTGTAGGTCATGACCCCTTTTGGTGGTCACATATCAGATATTCTGCATATCAGATATTTACATTATAATTCAGGAGAGTAGCAAAGTTACAGTTATGGAGTATCAATGAAATACTTTTGCAGTTAAGGGTCACCTGTGAGGATCTTTATTGAAGGTTTGTGAGGATCAAGAAGGTTGAGAACCTCTGGGATATGGTTTTCCTGGACTTCCTAGTTCGTTTTTGTTTAGCCTTGTTTTTTTGCATTTTCTTCTTTTTTAAAAAAAATCAATATTTTCATTGCAAAGTCTCCAAATGCTAACTTGGAACAATTCATCTTGCCTGAAACCAGATAATCAGATAAATCAAACATGTAAAACAGAACTGGAAACAACTTAACCTTCTTCTATTGATGTAGCAAATCCCATTTAAAGGAAAGGAAATTTGTTTCTTCTATGCAAAATTAGAAAAAAAATTCTGTGTCAAGAGAAAAATGTATGCTCTAATCCTGTCTGTTTGAGCACTTCTCATCTACCTAAATCTTATCCTTTCTAAATCAAGAAAAGAACAGTTGGAGTAATGGTTGGGTTGTGGATGATAAAATCTATATGTGTATTAGGAAGAGCATGCATATGTAGCAATTGACTTAACAAGGTGTGCAGCCCCATGCACATTTATGTCTGAGATTCAAATCAAGCCCTTAACAGGCAAGGTTCTTTAATATAAATGAGAAATAGGCTTTATCCTGCCATAATGACCTGCAGCCTCTCAGACATGGCTCTCCACAGACCGATCACTCCACAGAAAGGTTGGCCAGCTCACTGAAGCCATTATCTTTTATTTATGCAGATCGGATTGTGACAATCCTTGGAACTCTTTGTTTTATCTCTCTCTTTTAAAAACCCTCCCGATATGGTTCTTTCTTTCTCTTTCTGCACGGCAACTCCCCAAACAAGCATTTTCATGACTTTCCAAGTCATTGAATGAAAATATTAGAGTATAATTTGATTAGCATGTATTACTCCACAAAGAAAACTGTTTTAATTTTGGAGGCTTCTAGATAAAGGAAGAAGAGAAATTTTAGTTTTGTTTTTTTTTTTTTCCCTTTCCACACAGGGATCTATGTGCTGTGCCAATATACCAACCAGCACCAGATCCCAGTAGTTTACACTTTTATTATTTAACATGCCCTCTGGAGTTTTGGATGTGACTCAGAAAAAAATTTAAACTAATTTCTTGCAGATGACCTTAATTTCAATGGATTTGCCTTAAAAAGCCTTAGCTCTCTTCCTTTTAGGGTTCCCATTAGTCAATATTAGCTACATATTCATGAGTATGAATTTAAATAGCACACTTTTTATAAAAAAAATAGTGGCAATTTTTTCTTATGCGTGTATTTCCAGTGATCTTTTCCTCTGGAGAGGGGTGGTATTCCACAGTAGGAGTTGAAAGAAGCAGAGAAGAACATTGTTTTTAAATGTGGCAGTTTAGTTTCTGTAGCACATTATTACTTTTGTTTCTCTCTCTCTCTTTTTTTTTCTTCTAGCTTTTATCTGAGCCAAGTCGTGAGCACGAAGCCCACTGAGAGATCAGGCAGGAACCCCAGGAGGAAGACTTTCCCGGCTGACTCAGGCTACTGCTGAATTCAGCTGTCATCCTTAGGGTTCTTATTCCTGTATTTATCCACAAGCGTTTTACTGAATGCTAATTAGAGCTCGGCTACCACACGAGACGTTGTAGTAGCTATACTGTAAAATAGTATTTGAAGAATCAAATACTCTTCTTACCTTTATTCTTCCATGTGATAAACATTTGCTATGCATTGGCAATATATGCATATATATACATACATACATATATTATAATTAATATAATATAATATAATTAATATAATATAATATTGTATTAGGTCAGAAGTCCCAGTGCTTTTTGAAGTCTACTGTGGGAGTCAGTTTGAGTGAGTGGTGGCAATGTTACAGACCAGGCTAAGTGTGCTGCAGTCATTATCGTAGAAGTGTTGGGATAAACACCCAGCACAAATACTGTGTGTTCTTTGTGAGCAATCAAGTTTCTGTTGAGACTGAAAGCCCAGAGACCAGGTTAGACCTTGGGATGGTCTGGGATGGACAATGTCCCAGGGAGATGGCCATCAACCTGTATGAAGTTTGCGTTGACTGAGGAAGGTAGTGTAGCAGAACGCAACGGAGGCTCAAAGGCAGGGAAAATTCCATTCCTTTCTCTTCTTGAGGTGGTGAGCATGAAGGGCTGATCTTCTGTGGCTCAGAGGTGAATTGTAGCGAGAAAAGGCTAAGCCTATACAGCCCACACTTCCCTAGGAGTCGAGGAAGCGCGTCTCTCCGAGAGGAGCACGGACAGATGTGGTTGAGAGGTAGAACAAGATGAGATAGAGGTGTCCCAGAAGAATATTACCTAAGCATGTCAGGAAAGCAAGGATATTCTTTTCATTTAAGTTTACAGCTGTCATGGAATGTTGTACTAAGTTGTGCTGCACTGATAAATACCTTATTATTTTAGATAGATTATTTATTGTCTATTCTTTTACTTTTTATTCACAAAAAATGTAGTTTGATATTTTCAGAAAAGTATCCCTGAAAAAAAAAGGGCAGAGATAGAGAAGGAGTTGTAAATCACAAGACAAAACTTTTAAGACTCCTTTACTCAGTCATGGCAGTGTTTTCTCTTTTAAACAGTGCTCCCAATTTATTTAATGTATGAATGCTCTGCTGCATGTATACCAACACTCCAGAAAGGCATCAGATTCCATTATAGATGTTTGTCAGCCACCATGTGGTTGCTGGGAATTGAATTTAGGACCTTTGGAAGAGCAGCCAGTGCTGTTAACTGCTGAGCCATTTCTCCAGCCCAAGGCTGTGTTCTATTAAGGGGATTGTATCACCAGACTGACCTACCCTTGCACCTAGCTTTGACAAATCAATGCTAGTTCAAGACAAATGAGTTTTCTATTCACATATTCTGGCTAGCTTTTTAAAAATAACATTTTCCATTTTTGAGGTTATAATTCCATCTTCTCTCCCTTCTTCTTCTCTCTAAACTTCAACTGCCAACTTGATAGAACCCAAAATTGAGATTTTCTGTTGAGGAATTGCCTTGATCAGATTGGCATGTGGGCATGCCTGTGGGAGATAATCTTTGTTGTCCATGTGGAGTGGCTCAGCCCACCGTGAGTGGCACCATTCCCTAGGTGGGAGATCATGAGATATGTAAGAAAAAAAAACATCCAAACAAAGCCCACCGTGAGTGGCACCATTCCCTAGGCGGGAGATCATGAGATATGTAAAAAAAAAACAACCAACCAACCAAACAAAACAACCAAAAACCAAAAGAGAATGAGCATACCTAGCAAACAGAAAGCAGCATATTCCACAATGCCTGCCCCACTTCTTTGGCTGTGAAATAATTTCCTTGGTCAGAGGTAATGCTGTGTAGAAGAGCAAGCAAGCTTACATCCAGGATTCTGTTCTGACTTCCTGCCTTGACTTCTCTTCATGATGGACTGTGTCCTGGAATTGTAAATCTGATAAACCCTTTCTCCTCTAAACTTGTTTTTGGTCGGAGTGTTTTAATCACAGAAACAGAAACAAAATTAGAGCAATCTGAATCACTGAAGAGACCACAGAGGGGCGTTCCCATCACATGGCCCTATCTATGAGAATGGTCCCTATTTATCACATTCTGGCTAAGACAGGCTACCTGGCTCATGTGCTAGAAACCATAATGCATCTTTTACATTTAAAGTGCCCTCTCATGCTTTCTGCTCCACAACCTCTCTCCTTTCCCTGCTCCCTCTAAATTTTTTATATCATCTTGAACATCTCTCAAAGAATTGCAAATTCTAGTTGGAACATGATTAATTTAGCGTGAGGCCTCCTCCGACGAAGCGCCCCCGCCATCCATCCTCCTTAGGAGAGGCTACCTCTCCTCTTGGCTTTTAGCACAGAAAGTGAATTAAGGCAAAGCACAGGCTGTTCAGGTGCGCTGCTTGAAAATGAATTTTTACTAGTGGTTCCGCAAAGTCAAGAGTGTGGTGTTGCAAAAGTCAAATTACAATGTATAGTTGATGGTTTAGCTGGGAAGCTCAGCTGCTCCCATTTACCTCTCTCGGTGTGCAAAGAATAGCTATTATTCTTTATTTGGAGGCGAAAGGCAAAATCAAGGCATTTCTCCTCCATAAAGTTTCCCACTTTTCTTTTGCTCATGTACTTAACACTTTCTTACGTATTTTATCAGCTGGTACTTCCCATGAAGTCACTTCTCTCTAATATTGAAAGGAGCAGCTCATTTGTTTCTAACACTGGAATTACTTTAATAGGATTCAGCAGCATGGAGCCATGGAAGCCAATATCACTGCGATGACAGATGGCCTCCCCTGATACTTACCAAGGGAATCTGCTACAGAACAACTTCGTGAAGTAGATCTATTTGGCTCTTGGAGTCTTCATGAAGGAGGAAAACGTTAACTGCATTTCCAGACAGCATTTTGAAAGGGCTTCATATAGTTTAATTACTTGTTTGAAAACACTATTCATCTAAAGATGCGCTTCTCAGGTATCCCCGAGCATTTAGCAAGTACCTGAAACTCCCTGAGAATATCATGTGGATTAATGATGCTGATGGTGATGATGATGACTGTGATGATGGTGAAGTTGATACTAAAAATGATTGTAGTGATGCTGGAAATCTGAGAGTATTATGGAACCAGTTGTTGACAAAGCTAAATTTATCTTTGCACAGTGAGGGAACTCAGAGTCCTGGAATTCCATTTGGAAAGATGATGTGCTAGCCAATTTTGTATGTAAGCTTGACACAACCTAGAGTCATCAGGTAGGGAGGAGTCTCAGTTGAGGAAACACCTCCTTGAGATGCAGCTGTAAGGCATTTTCTCAGGTAATGATCAATGGGAGGGGGCCCAGCCCGTGGTGGGTAGTGTAATCCCTGGGCTGGCGTTCCGTTCCTGGGTTCTATAAGGCTGAGCAAGCCTAGGAAGCAAGCAAGTGAGAAACCCCTCCATGGCCTCTGCACCAGTTCCTGCCTCCAGGATCCTGCCCTGTGTGAGTTCCTGTCCTGACTTCCTCTGGTGATGAATGGTGATATGGAAATGTACTATGCTGAAAATGAGCCTTTTCTCTCCAGCTTGCTTTTTGGTCATGGTGTTTCATCACAGCAATAGAAGCCCTAACTTGTAGTGGTTTGGCCTGATGGTACTTACATTTTAATGCTAATATTGATTCCTCAAGACTGGTTGCCCTAGAGTCTAGAGTCTGCATGTAGATGCTAAGTGGCCTAGCCCCAAGTTCTTTCTGATTGGTAAATAAAGATGCTAACAGCCAATAGTTGGGCAGAAAAGACATAGGTGGGGGTTTAGGATTCCCCCAGCTTGGGGATTGGAGGAGAAACAAACACGAGGAGGAGAAGAAGGTGAAGGAGGAGTGAAGCCACCATGAATTAGGTGAGTCATGAACACATGGTCCTGAAGGCTGACCAACTGGAGTTAAGAGCAGCCCAGGTGGAGCACGGTAAGTAGTAACTCCAGGTTATTGGTAGGAAATAGATTTTAACAGCATAGAGGGGAGCTATTTCCCAGCTCTTGTGCTGATTAAGGCTTATTGTAAATGTAAAGGTTGGGTGTGTCTTTTATCCAGAAATGAAATGGTCAAAGACGAGGAAGAAACCCCAGGTCAGGATTGAAAAATTTCTACAACAGTAACAGAGACAGACAAGATGATTAAGATATTTTAATCTTATGTTCATAGGTTCTTGGACCACAATTGAATCAAGTGATTTAGGAAGAGAAGGAAAGGTCACAGGATCAACCTCCCTGTTGTAGTGCCGCTCCAACATCTTGCAGTCTCGAGTCTGCCTGTTTATGAGGAAACGGGAAGGTGCAGAACAAGTCCAGGAAAATGACAGTGTACAAGGGGCTGAACCCCAGCATGGTTATTGGGGAAAACATCTTTGTAGACATTTACCAAAATAGAATTTATAATGTTTTGAGTGGAGATTGGAGAATAAAATAAGAAACACAGAATCTGGAATGCTAGTGGAAAAATAGTGTGAAAGTAAGGCTTTTGGGTCTAGGGCACTCAGTCTCAACCTGTGGGTCTTGACACCTTTTGAGGGTCAAGTGGCCCTTTCATGGGGATTTCCTAAGACCATCAGAAAATACAGATATTTACATTATGATTCATTAACAGTACAAAATTACAGTTATGAAGAAGCAAAGAAAATGATTGTGGTTTGGGGTCACCACGTGAGGGACTGTATTATGACTGTGGTTTGAGATCACCCCAACATGAGGGACTGTATTAAAGGATCATAGCATTATAACCACTGCCCTCAAGCCTTGTGAGGCAGCCCCGACTTGGTGCTTCCTGGAAGAGAGTGGTTGCAAGTTTACCAGTTTTTGTTTGTGCCTAGGTAGACCTATAGACAAATGCTACTGTTAGTCTTTTTTTTTTTTTAAAGATTTATTTATTTACTATGTAAGTATACTGTAGCTGTCTTCAGACACACCAGAAGAGGGCATCAGATCTCATTACGGGTGGTTGTGAGCCACCATGTGGTTGCTGGGATTTGAACTCAGGACCTCTGGAAGAGCAGTCAGTGCTCTTAACTGCTGAGCCATCTCTCCAGCCCCGCTACTGTCAGTCTTAATCAGAGCCATTTCTTCCCCCAGTGAGTGGAAATAAACACAAAGATATTTGTCTGCTCAAGATACTGAGATTAAGGATGGCCAAGTGCTCACTCCTCAACAAGACATTCATCCCATCTTTTCAAAGGCCCAGGAGGAACTCGAAAAGGGTGATGAAACAACATAAACAAAACCAAACAAACAGAACAAAGCAAAAAGGCTGTGGTTTGGGTTATCTTTGGGGCAGGACACAGTCAAGGCAGTCATTATCTCATAGCCACAGTGGCTGCCTACAGTGCTCGTGTCAACACTAAGTCATAGACTGGGACCTACCATCCTTGCTGCCCTTTGGGCTAGGGCTGGATTCTTGAGCAGGGACAGACAGTCTCCTACGTGTGTACTTACTGGTGAAACCGCCATGCTCTGAGGGGTAGTCTCAAACCCATGATCACTCGTATGCACACATGCATGCCTCTGTGTGTGTGGAAATAGGAGCGGGAGGGTAAAGGTGACAGTAATCAGAAGGCACTATATATAGGTATAGAATCATGAAAGAAAAAATTTAATACAAAGAAACAAGAAGAATGTGAATGTGGTGGTTCACTCACTTGGAAGGTAGAAGTAGGAGGGTCACAAGTTCCAGGCCATCCTCAGCTCTAAAATGAGATCAAGCCTAGTTTGAGCTATTAAGACCCCTCCCCCTACACACACACACACACACACACACACACATACACACACACACACACACACACACAGATTACATAGTGTGTTGACAGGAGAGAAGAAAAAGAAAATGGAATATGTTATAGAAGCACATCCATTCTGCAGCTTCAGTATCAAAGCAATGAGCTGGAATCCTTCAGAGATGTCATTGTACCAAATGTTCGTTTTATTAGTGATAAGGCACTGCATTCCTGTAATAAACATTTCTGAGTGTTCATTATGCATATACAATTTACTCAACTCTGGTATCGGTGTCCCTCTAGAGGAGCCTCTTCCCCAAGGGCTTCTATCCAGGAAATCTGAACTTTATTACTTTATTGCTATAAACAGAAAAAAGGTGTCATTTCAAGGTAAGTGATAATAATAATAATAATAATAATAATAATAGTAATAATAATAATAGGAAAACTACCTACCATACAAGGGAGGGTGTTCATGACTGCTCCTGAATATGTCAAAGATGGACTCACAGAACAGAGGTGAGTAAGAGGAACTGACCAATGGAGAAGGTGCATGATGTAACTTCAGAGAGCAGGGTGGACAGCATGAGCAGAAGCAGGAGGCTTCAGGAAATAATTGGGAAAACTGTTTAAAGAAACCACTGAAAAATAACTGAAATATCTGGTATCCCCAAAGCAGTCAATTATTTAGAAATCTGTTAGTACCTGATAGCTCTTTACCACCAGTGCCCAGTGCTGCTCCAAAACCCAAGACCCTGCTCTAATCTCTCTACTCTGATGACGTGAAGCTGTAGTATCCGAAGAAGTCACAAGTGAAGGAAAAAGCCATGGAATCGAATTATACATAATATGAGGGGAGAAAATGGCTGGTGTTGGCTGAGAGAAATAGGAAATCCTAGTCTGTGAGGAAGGGAGACAGTTTCAACCACAGACAGCAGAGACAGGTTCTGAAGGAGGGTTGTTGAACTGAGTTTGCCTTGTGTGGAAGATTTCAAAACGTTTCCATCAGCTTCCATCACTTCTGGCGAGGTGGAGACAAGAACAAACACCGCGGTCAACCAAGCCAGAAGCAAATGAGGAGCAGTTGGTGGAAGAACGTTGCCATAGCAGGAGAAGCTCTTGGTCTTGGGGAAGAAGCAGGTCGAGTAGAGAGAGAATCAACAGAGAGCAACAGAAAGGCTGTTCAGGCACCTGGGCTTGGGGAGAAGGAGTGGGGTTTGTGGAGGAGGAGCCAGACATAATGCTATGGTCTTTCAGCTCAGAAAATGGCGAAGTTGATGGGGAAGGAGATGAATTGGATGAGATATGGGGTAAAGGAGTTGAAGTTGGAGAAAAGTCATTTGTTACTGCCTTACTTTTCTCTTTTTCTAAATTTTCATACCATTTTAGTTTTATGCATGAAGCACAATGGTACCTTTCCTTTTGAAACAAACACATAAACAAACAAATCAAATCAAATCAACCAAATAAACACCCCCACCCCCAGTCACCGGCAAATAGGAAGCTATGTTTTCTCATCTGTGATTTATAGTGGGTAGTTGTTGGAGAGGTTTGCTCTCTGTTTGACCTAACCTCTCAAAAGACAGCTCTTGCTGGGAGAGACGTTCCAATGTGGTGTTTCTGTATTTTACAAGGGATCTGAAATGCACAACTTCAGAGTGAATTAGGAGTAAGTTTGTACATTTTTCTGTTTAGCAAACTCGAATGGCTTCCTGGGGAATACATTCTGTTCTCCCAACATCTTTCCCTGAGTCCCTAAACAGATTAGCACACGTTCCCCACATTGTCATCAGAGAGAGCACAAGGGAGAGATTGGGCAGAGGGCACGGTAATTTTACACTTGGGACAGGGATGTACAAGATCTGAAGTTTCTAAACTCCTGGAAGACTCTTGGGTACAAGGTATCTTTTGTGTTCCAGCAAAAACTAACACAATGTATAGTGTAATCCCTGTAGATGGCTATGTCTGCAGACTCTGTCAGTGCTGGGAAACGTTGTCATACTGTTTTCTCAGTGCCCAGTCTCACACTTATGACAGACAATAATTACAAAGAAGCTTTTGTTAATATTCAATAAGCCCCAAACAGGGAAATGTAGACACAATTTCTCTTACCTCTTAACAATTTCCTCCCATGTTTAATCTCATGGGGGTCCCTTCCTCCTCTTTTCTACCATTGCTGCTACTGCCCACCCCTCCCTCTGGAGCTTACACATTCAAGCTTCACTGAGTGATAGCTTGGGGGAATTCTCTGATGTACACATCGTGCCATCCAGACTCGTGAACTGACGCCTCTCATCCATTGGAGGAAGCTTCTGAAGTGTTGTTAATGTTTTTAAAGTTCATTTAAATGGGGAAATCTTTAATGTTGTACCGAGATAAGGCAAGAAAAACAAGTTATCCAATTTGAAGTTTTTGGAAAAAAAAACTAGAAAAATATCTAATAGTTTACTATAGTTTGAATGTTACGTACAATTAAAGCAGCCCCTTTTGGTAAGGTTCCCTCCTTCTCTTCCCGAAGTGTACAGTTACCGGTCCTGTGTTGGAAGTAGATTCTCACCCTAGAAAGAGCCCTGGGGCCTTGTGTGGCATCCTCAGCCCATCCCTTGCCTGCTTGGTCCTGGGGCAGTGTCCCTTGTCTTGCCAGTGGTTCTCTGTCAGGTAGTTGAACTGATCTGTTTTGATTGGTCAGGTCTTGGAAACTCTCCTTGTATGACTCAGTCTCCTTGCAAGCCTCAGGCAACTTGCGGCCAGACTCACAAGCTCCTTGGCCTTTGGAGCCTCTTGAGGAAAAAGGGGGATGTTTTGGGGAGACTGGGCTTCATCCCCATCCCTTCAGGACCTGCCTGGATTTCTGTGCTGAGGGTTGGGTGGAGGTAGACTGCCTTCTGTTGGTGATTGGGTACCGTTGGGAGAAAGACAGCTATTCTCAGCATAGACTTGGACTCTGCACTCCTTATTACATACGTCATCATGTAGGGTAACTGTACACTTTAATGTGTCATCTTGGAAAACCTTGAGACTGCAAAGGACTGCTATGATAATTCTGAGTATAAAGTATTTTAATTAAAAGGCTAAAATTCTGAGTATATGATATTTTAATTAAAATGCTAAAATACAATATAATTTTGATGAAGCATTCAGATAGCTCTATCTACTTTTTGTCTAAATAAAATACTTTGACCAAAAGTAAAAATGGTGTATATCTATGTGCAGATGGACTGGAAACCCACACCTTTTCTACTGACTGAGCCTGAAAGAGTATCAGACATTTTTTTTTTTTTCCATAAGAAGTTCTCTAGTTCAATAGCTGAGGGGAATGAGGCCAGCCCTTTTAGGACCTCTAGTCTAGAGTTGAGCACTGTGGAAGCTCCTAGGCTCTGTCATATCAACAGACGCCCAGTGGCAGAGTTCTTCAATTGCCCAGAGGACAGTGGTCACTTGCTAGACAAGCAACACTGCTGACGAGGCCATTGGGCCAATGACCTTAGTATCACTCCTGGGCAGCTCTTGGGAGAGCTGCTTTGGCCCTGGGTCTTTTGATATCTTGGGAGACATTATTAGAGCTACAAAGCTCATTCTGCAGAGAGAGCACCCAGAGCAACGGAAGAAACAAGATCCAAGGAGCCTGCTGACTAAGTGGCCACAGATGCCCCGTTTCCCCTGCAGCCATTTTCATGATTTTTCCAGAAGGTAGCAAGCATTAGCCAGCCATCGTTCCTCAGGAAGACGAGCCCTTTAAAAGTAAAACACGTAAAGCATGAAAGTCACAATGGTCACGATCTAGGAAATATCACCTCAGAGAAAACACCGAGAGAGACTACATTATTTGGGACTAAAAAACAAACACTGTATTAAAGCTGTCAGCTGGAGGAAGTGAACACGGGAAAGCAGCTTATTCTCAAATGAGCTGGAATGGCTTTTTTTTTTTCAGTCCCGCCTTCAACCTCAACTAAAGTTTTCAAATAATTAATAAGCAAAGAATAATGTGCTATTTGCATCTTTTCAAGTGAGCCAGAAAATGCTAAGTTCCTGCTTTTGTTGAGGGAATGCAGGGGCTGAGGTGGGGGAGGGGCCCACAGCCTTTATGCTTCTTAGTGTTTGCAAACGGATGCCACACCCATTAGTGCTGACCTCATAGAAGCTATTTACCAGCATGGCTCCGACTTTCCTGCGGGAGAAGTAGAAACGGGGCAGCACCCAGAACTTAGGACCACCATTCAGCCCTTCTAAGGATGCTGAGCCTTTTCATTTGGGACGACAAGGAAGGACTTTTGGGATTTCTGTGGTGGTGGTATGATAGACTTAGGGTTTCAGATCACTCTGGCGCCATCCTGATCGGGGGTAAGGCAGTGACACAGAGCTGATCAATACTTCTGGGATGATGGCCAGAGGAGTCAAAGCCTCCAGAAAACAGCATCTCTCTGAAGCCAAAGGCTTCAGCCAATGACAGAAGAGTCTCCATGGTGGGGTCATGCCGGGAGAGTCTAACACTCTAGGTGACAGTTTTGAGCAATAATTATTTTGCAAATATAAAATTTCTCTTACTAAACATTGCTTTTTCCCTGCAGTTAGATAAGCCCCAGAACTTTAATTTTTACTAGTGTTTCAGAAATGAGTTAGGTTTTTAAGACACTGAGAGGTGATATTGTCACCCAGAACCTCACAAACAGTTACTAAAATGGGTAACTTGAAGGGAGTTATTATTTTAAAAGAGGTAAGCTATTGTCTCATAAGACTAAAAGCCTATAAAACCAATAATATTTAATGAATAAAATTTTGGGTCAAATGGCAATGGGTTACAAAAAAGTAAACATTTACAAAGTTCAGCAAATTACGTTTTCTTTTCACTCTTGGAAAAAAAATCGAAGGCCAAGAAGGGAATCTGAAGGAGGCCCAATGTTTCCTTTCCCATTGTCTCTGAATCAAGCAGATCACCCTTAAGTCTGCATCTCCTAGAACTGGGTGTGCCCTCTCCTTTTCCCTCTGAAAAATTTTATTTTAATTTTATTTCTATGGATGTTTTGCCTGCATATCTACACACTACATACATGCAGTAAGTACCTGTGGAAGCCAGATGATCCCTTGGAGCTGGACTGGAGTCTGGAAGAACAGCCAATACTCTTAACTGCTGAGCCCTCTCTATAGCCCTGGACTCTTTCTTTCCTTTTTTTAAGTTAGTTTTTATTTTTTAAGAATTTCATACAATATATTTTAATTATATTTTCCTTTCCCCTAAATCCTTCAGGTTCTCCCCCAGCTCCCTTCCCTTCCAACTTTATATTCTATCTTAAAAACAGAAATGAAAACAAAACCTAAACAAAACATGGTCCCCTCCTCCCCCAACCCCAACAAATACACAAATGGAATGTCGGCCGACTACTTCTGAGTATGGCCGACTACCATGCCCTGGAGTATAGTTGGTATACACAGTATCACTTCATTGAAGAAAACTGATTTCCCCCTTTCCCTTTTTCAAATAGTTTTCTGATTAGGGATAGGATCTTTGTGGCTACTTCCCCTTCTCTCTCTCTCTTCTCTCTCTCTCTCTCTCTCTCTCTCTCTGTGTGTGTGTGTATGTGTGTGTGTGTGTGTGTATGTGTGCTGTCACAGTCTGCATGAGTTCATATACGCATCAATCCTGTCGTGTCTGGAAAACACTGTTCTGACACTTTCCATCTTCTCTTGCACATAGATCCCTGAGCTTTGAGGGGAGGGCTTGTAGGGAGACAACCCATTTAGGGTAGAGTGCTCCAAAGTCTCTCACTCTGCACATAGTCTAGTTGTGGGTCTCTGTTAATTCCTGTATACTGCAAAAAGTTTCTCTCATGGGGGTTGAGTGGTGAACGGATCCACAGATATGGCAATATGTTACCAGGAATTCTTTTATTGCCATGTCCATTTAGCAGAGTGAAAGTCGTAGGGTGTCCCCAGGACCCATGCCCTATCTAGCTAGTCTCATATTCTTGGCCTAATTAACAATATCTCATGGAGCAGACCTCAACCTTCATTAGGAAGAGGTTTGTTACTCCCCTAATGTTTGTACCTGTATTGCATCGATGGTCGGTCAGGTGCCTGTGGCCCCTCCCGTGGTTCGTTTCTGGGTGAGATGGACGATCACTCCCCCTGTGCCCTGCAGTGCATATAGCACTTCCCAGCACTGTGAATGCTAGTCAGCAGGGTGAAGCTTCCACTTCTCCCTGTTTGATGACATGAGTATATGGTGTTTTCAGCAGTAGAGTCTTATTGTCATGGTGTGAAGGGTAACCAGTAGCAACGGAGATAGGCTGTGATGTTCAGAAAAGGTCTATGGGATCCCTTTGGCCAATGAGTCAAAAAGATGCAAACCATTCGTGCTACTGGGGATAATGCTATTCGGCATAATGGTGTCTAGTTAAGGTATCAATTGCGGAGATGTTCTGCCTCTGTTTCCAGAGTGCTAGGATTAAAGGTGTATGCCATTTCTGATTAGTTCCATATGGCTTTTCAAAAGGCCTTTAACACTTAGTTGTCTCTCACTGTATTCTGTGAGACAGAATAATGTGAGCAATGGATGAAGGAAGAGGAACTCATTTATTCTTCCTGTTGTAATTTTCTCCTTATCTCTTAATAAAGCTTTATTCTACTTCCTGTACTACCTCTTAAGAGTGACAAGGACCATTTGCATTGCTGTGTAGTATTGATGTTTTGAAAAATAAGATATCAAAGTTCTTCTTTTTCTTCTTGCCGTTGTTCTAGTATAGGGTTTTGTTTTCAGCTTGGTAGGTCCACAAGGCAGAACCCTGCCAGGGGAGGTGTTTGAAATGAAGATGGGTTTATGTAGGCAGCTGTATTCTGTTACACAGTATCTTGTGCCTTGCCTCCAGGAAGGTATCTGTATTCCCCTAAGTGTTTGATTGCGGCTCTTGGTTTCTGACTCTTTGGAGCTGGCTGTCTCTTTATGCTGGTGGCTGCCAGCTGCGGCACGCAGTGGGGACATCTCCTCTCGGGGGCCTTCTGATGTCAGGGTCAGGGGAAGTTCAGACTTCAGGTCAGATGTCCTGACAGAACTTTGTTTGCTTTGCTTGGGTGTCTCATATTTTCCCGATCAGAATCCCAGGAGTCACAGTTACAGACACAAAGCAGTAAAGCTGTATTCCCCCACCTCACAGTCTTTCGCAGTGCACTTGGAGAGACCTATAGCCCGTGGCGATTTTTTTCCAGTAATCCGAGAAGTCCTTGGGGAGTGTCTATGCTTTCTAGCTTTATTCAGAATCAAACGTGCCCAGCATTTTCCTCTTCTCCTGATCCAACTTGCTGTGATAATGCTCCGGTTCCCTGGGAAACTGCAGGTGGCTACCCAGTCCATCGCTCATCAGCAATGGCATCTCTGAGACTAGTGCTCAGTGGGGGAGCCCTGGATAAGAAGACACATTCCACTTCCTCATAAATGCTCCTGCTTACGGAGGGAAGCGCATGGTAGAGGGTAGCTCTGTCGGCACAAATACTGGTGCCATACCAAGAAAGTCTATGCTAACAAACATCGCTTTGAGCACGGATTAACATGCTCCTAACCATCCTTTGGCGTCCACCACCCTGCCCTGACCCCTACTTCTATTTCGTGGTAATTTTCCTGCCCACCCGCTCTGGTTCTCTTCTTAAGAAGCACTCCAGGATCCTTTAGGCCCGAGTCCTTCCAGATATGCGGGCCAGACTAGAGATTTGAAGGAGGTTTCTCTTACCTTTCTGTTTTTCCAGAATTTTCTCCCTATTCCTGCTAGTCCAAGTTACTCTCCTGTTTTTTTCTCTCGTTCTCTCTCCTTTTCCTTTCATTAAGCAAATATCAATTATGTGGCTTTTGTTTAAGTCATAGGGCTGATACAACAGGGCTATGCACATAATGTGGTCATATTTTTTTCTTACAGTAACAAATTTAACCTTTTCACGTTTCCTGAATTTGTCATCTTTGTAAGTTTTCTTCGCCATCTGAATTCTAGTGGCATTCCTAATATATGCTGCACACTCTTTCTTATTTTATTGTTGACTTTAAGGTCTCTAGCAGTCTCGGGCTTCTTGGATGGTTTTTTTATACACCTTCAAGTTTCTGAGAGTCACCTGCCTTTGTGTAGATAACTCTTGAGCATGTGCTTGCTGACCTGACTACCCCCCTAGAGCGTGTACTGGATTGGAGAGATTTAATAAATGGATTTGACAGCTGAATGTGGGCACATGCTCTGTCATGCTCTGCCTCTCCTGTCCTTTGTTATAACTAAGTCCCAACCCTAGCTTACAACCAGAACCTTTCTGAAGCATCCTTAATACAAACACTTGTCAGACACGAAATTTCTTTTTGCAGCACTGAGAATCCAATCCAAATCTGGCGTTGATGGGGCAAGTGAGGTACCGCTGAGCCACGCCCCCCAGTCCTCAGTTATCCCTGCTTGCCTTGTATACTCTGACTGCACCTCTCTTCTCCCACTTAAAAATAGCATTTAAAGGCTTTAGAGAGGGTGTCCTTGCCTCACAAACACTCCGAAGGGTACTGTGGTGGGGCAGCTCTATCTGATCCTTGTCCTGCCTGCTCTCTATATCTTATGAGGTGTTGAAGCTGGTCTGTAGGCCTTCACAGACATTTGTTCATCCCCCTAGAGCCTGCCTCTGTGTCCAGAGTTTTAAAGCCAGCCCATGAGATGTGGAAGGCCTGAAATTGCTCCTTTACAGCACGAGGGTTCTCACCTCTGGGTGAACTGGGGCGACAGAGGACTTTGTGGGATGAGACAGCAGACAATTTGGAAGGCAGTGACTAACTGTGAGACTAAAAGGTTCCTTGCTCTGACCATGAGGTTTTACAACTGGGAATGTTTTATTTTTCCGGTAGGGATATTTCTCAATGAACCTTTGTTTCAGGGGATGCCAGAGATATGCTAACATCTATGACCTTTAATATCTGAAGCAGCCCAGCCTGCCCATTCTACATTTTATTGCTCAACTTCCCTTCCTTTCCTGAAATTTTTACCTATCATTTCCATTGCTTCTATCATCACTTTCTTAGGACTAATGAAGCTGCACAAATGAGTGCCTCAGAAAGAGCAGAATATACTCTCTGGTGACTATGTAAGCTAGAAGTCACAAGTCAAGGCATAAGGAGGACCATGTTCTCTCTGAGAGCTCTAGGGAAAAAAAAATCCATTCTTGCTTCTCCCAGAGTTTCAGACCACCTTTGGCTAGTGCTCGTACACATGAGGAGACAAAGTAGAGACTCATGGGGCCTGGTTTGAGTGTGTGGGTCATAGTGGGAAGATACAAGGACAGATAGGGATGGACTGATGAGAGACCCTGGGAATCTGAGGTAGAAAGATGCTTGTGCGGTCCAGAAGATTCCTAATGATCCTTTCCCCTACATTGTGTGTTCTTTTGTCTAAGACTCTGAGGGAAACATTATATGTTATATTGGGAGGAAAAAATTCAAAGTACCTGCTCTAGTTTGATTATTAAATGTTCCCTGAGAGCAATATGGATTCAATAAAGGTTTAAGCAGCAGCATATGGTAGTGCTGCGAGGTGAAGGAGAAGTTAAGAGGTGGGACCTAGCGAGGACACAGATCAACTTGAGATGGTGTGGAGGAGCTGCTGGGACCTTGGCTCCTTTCTGTCTTTCCTTTGCTTTCCAGGTGCCCTGAGCTGAACAGGACTTCTCCACATGGTACTTCACCGAGCCTAATGCAGTAGGACCATGTGGCCTCGAGCCAGGCTGGTGGCCGTTTCTGTTCCTATTTAGCGAGGACTGGCCTGCCAACTCACTGCCCCCTATCCGACCCACTCTAAAGTCGCCTTGAGATTCTAAAAGGTTTTAAGGGTAGAAATGACAGCCTCTTTAGTTTTAGTCCCTTTCCCAGAAGCCAGCATGGTGGTTTGCATGCTGTGGAAACCCAACAAGCAGTGAAGGAAAACAAATGCGTAAGGAAGTGCAGAGATTCCACTCACTCCACTAACGGATCATGGGCTACGTGTGGTGAGAAGACGGTCTTGCACCGAATTTGAGATAATCTTTATCCATGAACATTAGGAAAGCATCCCATGTAAAGAACATGTCATAATCGTAATATTTACTAAATAGCAGCTATATGATTTATGTACTTGCTAATGATTTTTCTCCAATTTTTCAGTGTTAACTAATTTAAGAGTGACTGAGGTCACAGTGAGTCAGTAAATTCCCAGCCTTGCCGATTTCATCAACATGTGCTTTTCAATCAGCCAAAGGGAGCTCAGATGAGCAAGTGGGGTTTCTAGTCTGCTTTGCTTTCATTAGAAAAATATCAAAAGATATCATCAGTAGAGTGATGGTATGAGCTGCTAGAATAGTTCTGTGTCAGCTCTGTTAGTTGAACTTAAGGTTGGTAGACCTGGAGACACCCAAGGCCCAGTGAGTCACATGGAGAGGAGGGTTTCTTTTGAAGAGACTGAGTTCTCCACTAAATAGCTTGGAGCCCTGTGAAGGCTGAGTAGGACTTGGTTTTCTGTACCCAAACCCTAGGTTCATAGCTGATAGCCTTCCCTGAAAAGAGGCAAAAAATATTTGCTAAGAGAATTAATGAAGGGTCCAAAACTCCTGAGCAAAGAATGTGTGCTGGGTCCTGAGATTTGGACATCCACAGATAGGTGTTTCTTTCTTTGTTTGTTTGTTTCCTGACCGTTCAGCTGGTGGTGTCTCCGTATCAACCCAGAGTGAACAGAATAGAATTCCTGTGAGGGGAGTGATTGGAGGTCTTCTTAAAAATGCTTTTCTCGCACTCCCATACAGTAGAAAAGCTAAGCAGCTTAACACATAAATTAATAATTTGTGAAACATTACTTACTATTTATGGTATTACTACAACATGTTGATGATAGAACAGCAGTAATATGGGCAGACTGCTATCCATAAATGTATGGAGAAAGGCTGGTTTGGCATCGTTTGGTGCCTAAAGCTTTTTACATGCCTTTACTACTTTTGCTTTCTGTGCCCAGAGAAGCTGCCCCGAGTTTTGCTGTGTGGCAGAGCCACATTAGACACCAACCTGTGGAAGGAAATGGCCGACGAAAGCTTTTCACTTTAAATGTAAAACAGCAAGAAGCATCCTTCTCTCACATTACACAAAGTAATGATTACACAAAGTTCTATTACACAAAGTACCAGGGTCGCCAGCTCCCGAAGAGCATTTCAATGAGGCGGTCTATATGAAAATGCTATTACCAGCCCTGAAGTACTACTTCTTCATAACTTACCAAATAATTAAAGATGCCCAATCTTACACTCTTATTTGTTTTTTTCCCAATAATAATGTAAAACCTAAAACAACTAAGCATGTTAGCTGTCCATCATTATAATGAGTTCCTGGAGGCAACTCACTCATGAAAAAGAGAAGATTTATTTTACTCCTGGTTCTTGGTCCAGGCCCAGATAGAACGCCATTGTTACTTTGAACCTCTGGTGCAGTCTGTGTATTATGGTGGGAGGGCACAGGATTGCATAGGTGAGAATGTACAGGTGGGGGTGTGGCAGGGCATACCTTCTGCCTTGTGATTTAGGGAGCAGAGAAGGAAAGCAGCTAAAGTTCTCTGACCTCCTCCAGTAACACACTTTCAGTCACTCCCAAACCTCCATAAGCACCACTGTGGGCCCAACCCTAACACATGGATCCCTGAGGAGAGCATTTATCACATAAATTTGAATACTGAGAATAAGAGCTTATGTTTGTATAATCCAGGTCCCATACGCTTTTCCCTGTTGGAGAGTGAAATAGTGTTCAGAAGGTCTTAATTGCTATTGAATAATATTTGGTAAGATGAAGGGAAGGTAGAGGAGGGGTTAGCTTGGCTGCTGATAGAAGGTAAGTTGGTGGAGGGTGAGCGGCATAGAGGCTGGGGCTGGCTTCCCACTCTGATGAATATCTGTGTGCCGTCTCACTTACTGAGCTGACTGAAGACTCCATAAATACCATCTTAAAAGCAGAAGTAGCTTGAGCTCCAAGATACTGCTTCAAATAGAAATATCTGGAGATAGAGAACTAAATTGCTATTTAATTGTTGGGGACACATCCACAATGTAACAAATGCCCGGAGAGAAGCAATTTTGAAGAGTGAGTTGGAAACCTTGAGGGAAAGGCAGAATCTTTAGTCATAAAACACCTGAACAAGACATAATTATTAGCCCCGAGCTTTATTTTAATGATGTACTATGTCTTAAGTATAATTCTGACACTTCACTGAAAGGTACCAGATGCTCAGAATGAGGGAAACAAAAGGCAAGAGGAACCATTTGTAATGAATGTAGGTCTTTTCACAACATGTCCTTTTGGTCACCTGATGCCCTGGTGCCTTAAGGGCAACAGAATGTGCTGGCATATGCTGTGAGACATCTGCCAACAACCTCTTTGGCTGACAGTGTCCTTACTTTGTTCTGTCACCTGGTAAGGGACTCAGTATGTTTTCCCAGTGACACAGTTGGAAGAGATTCTGGTAGCTGGTCTCCAGAGTGGCCAATAAGATATTTTCTTTGGCATTGGAGGTATGGATTCAAATTCTCATTCAGCTTGACAATTGGCCTTGCCTTTTGACCCCTCTCAGTTTCTGGCCAGCAAAATAGGACTGAGTGTACATACATACTTAAAGGATTATGGCAAGGATTAAGAGGACCCTTTTTGTGAAGATGCCTGAAAAGTCGCTGCAGTTCTTTTAAAGGGAAGATGATTACCTTGGTACCTGCTGGAGAAGATCAAATGCCACACCACCAGTTAATGTCAACCTGTACAACCAGCTCTTTTTATTTCTATTAATTACCTCTTTCTTTGTGCTATAAAAATTAATCGTCTTTTACTTTGTGCTGGAGGGTACTCCAGCTTATATTCCTTGAGACAATACCTTTGTGGTCTGGCTAAGGGGACAGATAATTTCACTTAGAGAGAGGGATAATTTTTACTGAAAATTAATTAGAATTTTTCAGTCATTTGAAAAGGAACAAGGTAATCAATACCCTTTGAGACATTTAAATATTCAGGTAACATTGTTTCTTCCAAGAAGTGCTTTATAAACATGGGGTTGAACTTCCAGAATCCATTCTTTGGATTCAGAGAATATGCACTCATACTGCAGTCCATCATGACAAGGAAGGCAATGGTGGTTGAGGTATGAGACAGCTGGTATCACATTTCATCCACACTCAGAAGCCATTAATTAACTAATTAATTAATTAACTAAGCCATTAACTCAGCTACTTTTTTCCTCTTTATGCATCCATGGACCCCAGCCCATGGAATATTACTATCCATATTGCCCCTGTCAGTGTTGCACTGCTGTAAAGAGATAAGCATGATTATGGCAACTCTTATAAAAGAAAGCCTTTGATTGGCACTTGCTCATAGCTCCTGGGGTTTATTTCGTTCATTGTCAACATGGAGGGGATCAGGGCAGCAGACAGGCAGACATGTGTGCTGGAGAAGGACCTAAGAGCTCTCTGTCTGGATCTGCAGGTAGCAAGGAGAGACTCTGGACATCAATTAGGCTTTTGAAACTTCAAATCCCACCCACACTGACATATAAACTCCAACAAAGCCACACCGACTACAACAGGGCCACAACTCCTAATCCTTCTCAAATAGTGCCACTCCCTGATGACTAAGAATTCAAATAAAAAAGCCAATAGGGGCCATTTTTATTCAAACTACCACACACACATTTAAGGTGTGTCTTTACTTAAACCAATCCCGATTAACCTAACCCAGTTAATCTCTCACAGGCATGGGCAGAAGCTTCTTTCTTCAGTGATTCTAGAACCTGTGAAGCTAAAAACAAATGCTAAGGATCCCAGTGGTCTTTTCTGTCTCTAAAACATGGCTTCCCCAGCACAAGAGTTGCTAAGGGAATGGCATAGATGCTCATGGTCCTTCTGAATAAAACAACTCTGCAGTCTTGCTTTAGAGTTAGTAAGACTGGGTGTAATTGGGACCAGCCAGACCAGGTACAAGGAACTCCACCAGCCCTGTAGCTCAGGTTCCTTCCCGTCCCACAATACCCAGAAGAAGCTCCACTCCCAGGCGCTCTGACACTCTCAGGATCAGAGGTGAGGAGGACACAACATCTGTCCCAACACCGGGAGTAACTGGGACCAGTAGGACCCAGACACTCAGGAACACTGCCAGCCCAGTGTCTCGGGTGCTTTCTGGTCTATCTGGGCCAGCCAGAGCCCCGAGCAGACGATGGGCGCAAACTCTGCAGTCATTACCAAAACACCCAGAGAAAGTTCCATTCCCAGGTGCTCTAACAAGCCCAGGGTCACAGGATCCTAGAATCACAGGATCACAGAGACAGCTTGACTCTGAGGAGTTCTGACACAACCAGGATCACAGGAAGGACAGGCTCCACTCAGATTTAGCAAGGGCAGGTAGCACTAGAGATAACCAGATGATGCGGAGCAAGCATAAGAATATAAACAACAGAAACCAAGGTTACTTGGCATCATCAGAACCCAATACTCCCACCATTGCAAGTCCTGGACACACCATCATACCAGAAAAGCAAGATTCAGACCTAAAATCACTTCTCATGATGATGATATAGAACTTTAAGAAAAGACATAAATAGCACCCTCAAAGAAATACAGGAGAACACAGGTAAAGAGCTAGAAGCCCTTCAAGAGGAAAAACAAAAATCCCTTAAAGAAATACAGGAAGACACGATCAGAAAGGTGAAGGAAATGAGCAAAACCACCTAGAATCTAAAAATGGAAATAGAAACAATAAAGAAATCAGAAAGAGAGACAACCCTGGAGATACAAAACCTAGGAAAGAAATCAGGAATCATAGATGCAAGCATCACCAACAGAATACAAGAGATAGAAGAGAGAATCTCAGGCACAGAAGACACCATAGAAAACATTGACAACAACAGTCAAAGAAAATGCAAAAAGCAAAAAGTTCCTAACCCAAAACATCCAGGAAATCCAGGACAC
>NW_022196915.1:90242019-90249564 GCF_008632895.1 Mastomys coucha | reverse complement strand
GACTATGAAAGCTTGAAGATCCTGGGCAGATGTCATATAGACCCTACAAGAACACAAGTGCCACCCCAGGCTACTATACCCAGCAAAACTCTCAATTACCTTAAATGGAGCAAACAGGATATTCCATGACAAAACAAAATTTACACAATATCTTTCCACAAATCCAGTTCTACAAAGGATAATAAATGGAAAACATCAACATAAGGAGCAAAACTACACCCTAGAAGAAGCAGGAAAGTAATCTTTCAACAAATCCATACAAAACTAATTCCACCTCTTACAACAAAAACAATAAGAAGTAACAATTACTTTTTCTTAATATCTTAATATGAAAATTAATATTGCCAGCATATCCTAATTGATTGAAATCCAAAAATATGATAAATTAGAAATTTATTAACTGTCATCCAATGGTCTCTCTAATTTGGTAATTGGAGAAATAGGTCCAATATTATACAATCCACATACACTTTCAGCTTGTTTGTACGTGACAGTGTCTTGCTGTGTACAACATAATGGTTTTGAGATCTTGCTTCTCCTATCTCAGCCTCTCTAGTATTAGTATTGTTTATTCATGTTTTCACACTACACTGTGGTTTTCAGAACAGCTTACATATTTTAAAAGTATTTATATACCCAAAAGAAACATAGACAATTAAATTGGGAGGGGGTTTGTAAGAAAACAACAAAGAGTAAGACTGAATGCTTTGCTTGACATTTGTAACTCTTGTATCAAGTTACCACAGTAAGAGCCAAGATTTTAAGTTCTACTAAATATAAAACAAACAAACAAACAAAAACACTTTATATATTTATGTTCATTTAAGAAAATATTAGTAGTGATGTATTATTTTGAAATATACAGTTAATATGCTTGGAGTTATTTATAATTATATTGAGAAAAATGTATGTATTTTCAGTATTGCCTTAGACAAGCATCTATATAAGACTGTTAAATTGATTTTTGTTTTATATCAAACTACTTTTATAATACTCATTTTTATTGTTATAATATTTTATGAATTTTAAAGAATATGACAAAAAAGATATTGTAGGTATTGAAGGGGGTCTCTGGAAGGAGTTGGGATACAAAAGGAAAACAAGAATGTGATTTAATTCTATTTACTTAAAATATGTTTTTAAATGTTAACAAATTCAGATAAATTGAAATCATGTAACTTTTCTCATTATAATGCAATAAAACTTTAAAAAAAGAAAACAAAAAACAAAAAACCCCCTTGGGTATCATTCAGAAACTTCATTGTTTGTTTGTTTATTTAGTTACGTATCTATCCATCCATCCATCCATCCATCCATCCATCCATCCATCCATCTATCTATCTATCTATCTATCTATCTATCTATCTATCTATCTATCTATCAAAGCTTTTCTTTAGAACCTGGGGCTCACTGGTTACTATCATGGACATGACCAGTAGGCCCAGAGATTTGCCTGCTTCATCCCTCCTAGGCTTAGATTGCAAGAGCCCATACCTACCTTTTTGTGTGGCTGCTGGAGACTGAGTTCACGTGTTCAGGCTTGCACAGCAAATGTTTTACTGACTGATCTCTTTACTCAGCTACTCACATTCACATTTTCTCTGTGATCTTTCTGCCCTTTATGCTTATGAACATTCAGTGAGAAGGTAGTTATTGACAGGCTAGTACATGGGTGCAGACTTTACATTGCATCCAGTACCACTTTAACCTTGAGTTTTCCCTGCTCAAATTAAAACAAATTTGTTTTATTTTGGGATACTTCTGGCTTGTATGGGATACATAGACCCCAAGAAAAAGCAAAACCCAAACCCAGACTAATTCCCCCAAACAACAAGACCACACCCACCCCCCAAATGATGAGATTTCAGGATACTGGAGATAACCCGAAGACTCTCAAAGCTACTAGAGAGGAAGGCTTGAGTCAGAATTACGCCAAACTCTTTAACAATGCTGGGAAACAGACAAGAAGAAGAAAGAACTCAAACTAGAGAAAAAGGAATTGTATATCAAGCTACAGGTTGGTGTGTGGTATGTTCTAATTACAAAGTCAATCAGTGTGCCAGGGGATGGCTTATGAAACGGGAGGAGGAAGTCCAGGGAGCAGAGACTTCTTTACATGGAGAAACTGACCAAATTCCTGGGTGGAGCGGGACTCAGAATCCCAGGGACAAGACATTGAACTCAGCTGGGAGAATGAACAATCCATGTTGGAGCAGAAGAACAGAGGGTTTCTCATAAGGAAAGCGAGAATAATTTAGATACTGTTATGCAGAAATCGAGCTGAGGGTATAGGAAGAATCGGTGAAGGAAATCATAGGAGGAAATGAGGCAATTATTTATTTCAGGAAAACTAATGTTTAAAAAGGAAAAGCAATAATGGTAGTAATGGTCTAAGCCTTGGTCGATTTTTATATAATCTAGCTTTCTAAATTATAATATTTTAAGAAGAAAATGAGTTATAATTTTATTGGGAGGATGAGATAATGGTGTAAGAATGTTAAACCCTCACCCTCTCTATAGGAAATCAATAATAATAACAACATATAATCACATTATTTCAAAATAGGGGAGATAAATTTTATGAAAAACAGCTGAAAGGACACAGGGTGATTGAATCTCTGGAGAAAAATTCAGGAGTGGATGACAGACAAAAGATTTCTGCCTTCACTTCTGTCAGCTGTGGAACCTTCAATGTTTTTTTTTTTAGAAGACCTAACACATAGCTACAAGCATGAGAAAAGCTCACTTGGGGAAGGAGAAAACAATTGATGGATGAACAAATTCAAATGGCTGGTGTTTTATGACAAAAGACTGCTCTATTAAGCAAGTTGCAAATTAAAGCAATAAAGTTTTATATCCACCAGAGTGACAAGGACTGGATTTTGACAATGATAAATGCTGACAAGGATTTAAGAAGGGGATCATCACCTGGTCAAGAGTGTGAGATTTCTACCTTCTACTTTGGGGAACCATTGGGCAGTATGTTATAAAATGAAAGATGGCTACGCATCATAACCCAGAGTTTTCATGTCTGAGATATCCTGTCAACATAGGGTAGTTCCCTCCTAACTTCCCAGAGGTTAAGACTCAGTCAGCGTGGATGGATGCCTTGGACTCTTAAAAGACATATACAGCCAGTCTTTACCTTGAAGACTATACTTGAGGAAGAATGCAAATGGCATTTTTTTATTAAAGGAGTATTTGCATGTATGGAAAAGCTATTTATTTGTATGTATTGCTTTTAACAACTACAATTTGAAAATTATTAAAAAATTTAAGGTTTTAATAAAACTATAAACTATATAAATATAATTAATTAGTAAGATGGGGATGTGCATGGCTCTCATTGGAGAGGTTGTGTAGCATGCATTTATTGTATATATTATACCAATAATGGATCCTTGATGATTTTCAATTAGGGAATTTTTACAAAAGAGCAAAAAAAATTAGAACCCTGGGCTGTAATTTGAGAGCATACAGGATTATCTTAGAGCTTTATTGTTTTTCTTATTTTATATATATGTACATATATATATGATTTGAGAATAGTTTTTATGGATTTTTGATTTTTCTTTTTGAGATTATAATATAATTACATTATTTCTCCTTTTCCTTTCTTCCCTATAAATCCCCTCATATGCCTCTCCTTGCTTTTTTATGTCCTCATTATTAATTGTTGTAACATGCATGTATATACACATATATGCATATATTATCATTTATATGTATGCTTTCAGGGCTGACCATTCGATAGTGGATAACCAACCAGTGTACTCTTCACTAGCAAAGACTATTTCTCCCACTCTCATCATTCCTTCATTTCCTGGAGCTCTTTAAATAGGGTTATATAACCTCTTAGGCGCACTTCTGTCCACCTTGTCATGACCTTGCCCAGATCCTGTTCAGGCAATCATGTTGGTGAGACTTAATGTGTGTAGCTTCTGACATTACTAGGAGAAAAAAACACTTAGAGCAAATTCCTGCTCCTATGGTTCTTACAGTCTGCCCGCCCCTCTTCTGCAATGTTCTCTGAGTCTTAGATACGAGAGTATTTTGTAGACACATTTGGAACATTTTTTTGAATAGTGTTTTCTGTTAGAATACAAGAAATGGGTTTCACTGTCACAGTCTCTTGGATATTTGTCATCATCATCACACTTCATTATTACTCAACCTCCTTCCCCTCTGTGTTCTCACAAATCCTAACTCTTTTGATGGTTCCTTTCCTCCCAACAAATGCTCTCCCCTTCAGCTTTCATGTCCCGCGTGTTTTATCTTTTTTGTCCACCTCGGATCTTTTCTGACTGTTTCATGGTCTTCTTTCTACTTTCAGCTGTTTCTCTCACAGACATATTTAATTCTCGGTTCTGAATACAAAAGGATCAGCCTAGTATCTTTCTTCCTGAGTCAGCCTTATTCCACTCAACATAATGATCTCCATTTCTACCCATTTCTCTGAAAACATCATGGTTTCACTTTTCTTTATAGCTGATGAAGTTCCATTTTGTATATTAGTCACTTTTTATCTATCTCTAGATATGTTGATGGAAGTATAGGCTGGTCCCATTGCTTTACTATTGTGAATAAGGCAGCAATTGACTTGGATGTGCAAGAATCTCTGTGTCATGTTGACCGAGAATCTTCTACCCTGGAATGGGATCACTGGGTCATATGTAATGTCTATTTTCATTTTTTGAGGAATCTCCAAACTGACTTCCAAAGTAGAAGTGTCTGTTTACATTCCCACCAGGGATGAATAAGAACTTCCCTTTCCCCACACCCCTGGTATGGGGATGGCATTTGTTTTTGTTTTCTTTTTCTGATGAAATCTGCTCTCACTGGGATGAAGTAGAATGTCAAAGTAGTTTTAATTTGCATCTCTCTGGTAGCTAAGGATGTCAAGCACTTTTTCAGTACTTATTGGCCATTTGTATTTCTTCTTTTGAGAACTGTCAGTGGTTTTCGATCTTTGATCTTTAATTTTTGTTATTTGTTTTTGTTTTTCTTAAACAGTGTTAAACTAGTTAGGTAACTAAGGGAGACCTTCAATTGATCTTCCTGCTTTTACCTCCCAGGCACTGAGAGTACATGGATGTGTCTATGTACTTAGTTTTATGTGGTTCTGGGGATCTAAACTTAATGAATACCGGAACAGTTGTCAATTAGGCCGTATCCCTACGCCACCAATTTTTTCCTGATAGTGTTGGTGATTGAATCCAGAGCCTTATATGTGGCAAAAAAGTATTCTACCACTGAACTATAATTTAAGCTCAATGTAGTGCTTATATACTCTGAAATACAGTAGGCACCCATATCTTCACATTCTACACACTGTCTCTTTACTGTGGTGATCATTTCCTTTCCTATGGAGAAACTTTAATTTTACGTGATCTCATTTGTTGATTAATGGAATCATCTACTAGAGCTCTTTTGAGAAAGTCCTTGAGTCTTGAAGGAATTTCCTCTAGAAATTTCAGCATGCCAAATCTTACAATAAGGTCCTTGATCCATTTGGAAATAACTTTTGTGCAGGGTGAGAGTTAGGCATCTAGTTTCATCTTTTTAACCTGTGGATATCCAGACTTTCCGTTTTGTCGAAGAGGCATTCTTTTTTTTTTTTTTTTTTTTTTTTTTTTTTTTTTTTTTTTTTTTGGTTTTTTGAGACAGGGTTTCCTGGAACTCACTCTGTAGTCCAGGCTGGCCTCGAACTCAGAAATCCGCCTGCCTCTGCCTCCCAAGTGCTGGGATTAAAGGCGTGCGCCACCACCGCCCGGTGAGGCAGTCATTTTTAATGTACATTTTTGACAGTTGTGTGAGTTTTTTTTTCCTGGTTCCTTTATTTTATTCTGTTGCTCTGCACATCTAGTTCTGTGCCATTACCACAATGCTTTGTGACTATGGCTCTGTGATGTAATTTGAGGTCAGACATCAGGATATCTTTGGCATTGCTCATTCTACTTGGAATTACTTTGAGTATTTGCTGTCCTTTGAGTTCCCTATCAATTTTTGGATTGGGTTTTTCTAGTTCTGTGAAGAATGTAATTGGAATGATGAATCTCTAGGTTGTTTTTAACTACATAGCCACAGTTTTTACAACATTAATTCTTCTAATACATAACCATGGAAAATCGTTCCATTTCTTGGTGTCTTTTTCAATTTTTGTCTTCAGCATTTTAAAGTTTTCATTGTAAATATATATAGTTTTTCCTTCTTGGTTACGTTCATTACTAGATTTTTTTAAAAAAGCTATTTGAATAGGATTTTTCTTGATTTCTTTCTTGGAATTTTTAATAGATAGTTTAAATTATAAGTTTCTTCAAAACACTCATCTCAGTTTTCAAAGAAACATCTATTTATTTTAGAAACATCTTTCACATGACTCTTTAGCATTTAATAAAGGCAAATAATATAAAAAAAGAGAGATGAGAGGCACAAGTACATGAGAGATGAGAGATAAATATACACAGTTAACTCTTGAAGCAATGTGACACCCTTCAAGAAAAGAAGACGGGTGGGCATAAGAGAGTAGCCAAACACAAGTGCTCTGCATATTGTCCACATAGATGGGTGTATTTTACGAAGGAATGCCACGTGTAGTGAATCTAATAAGTTAGCAAAATTAGAGTTTTGTTGAAGTATCTTTTATACTTACAACTATCTGAGAATAATTATAAATAACAACTGTAATATTCAGCAATTGTAGTAATCAAATATATAGTTTCTCTAAAGTACAAAAAAGCTTGTGTAACTTTCGAGACAGAAATGATTCTAAACAAATCACTGCTTTATGCCACACGACAGAGTGGAAATGTTCATAATCTCTTAGACAAGAAGATAATGTTTTATGTGTCACAGGAGGAAAATGTAAAACAAATATTTTACAATTTTTCTCTAGCCCATTTATTGTTTTGATTTGACTCAAATAACCTTCCCTTGTTATTGTAATCGACTTCCTAATGCATCTTCTCAATCGTGTGGGCAGGTACACAGAACTTTATATGCATGAATAATATAAGTTGATGTAGCAATATATTTTCTTTGTTTTCACATTTACCCATACAGCACAAATCCTAATAAAACTAGACTGGAATATATTACAGATTCATTTGGTTAGGATTCAGTTACTGAGTGAGCGAATAAATATCTATGATTTAAATTAAGAGTGTGCCGTCCATTACTTACATGTCACCTCTTCTACTTTATTTTGACTTTTGCACTTATCATGTTTTATTAACATTTTGAAGTTGTAAACATGAGGAGAGTGGAAGTCATATCATGAAGTTGAAGCTGGGGGAATTGGAAAGTCCTGACTGTAACTATAGAGAAACTTGTTCTCGGATGTATTGACTGAGAGTATGTCAGTAATGTTCCAGCATCCCACTGTTGATAGTATGCATTGATGGTTCAGTCCAGTGAACCATAAGAGGTGGTCAGTGGGCTCCTCTTTTGAATCCACAGTTAGCACTGGTTTAAAAATGCTCAATTCTCAGCTTTATGATACATTTATAAAATTTACTTCTCTGGAGGTAGGGCAAAATAATTTTG
>NW_022196915.1:90236236-90242009 GCF_008632895.1 Mastomys coucha | reverse complement strand
CTGGAACTCAGTATGTGGCCCAGGGTGGTGTCAAACACATGATGACAGCCCTCCCTGAGCCTCTCAAATGCTGCAATTACAGAACTGAGCCACCACACATGCCTTAAACTAACTCCTTCTATATTTCTTATCCAGTTAAGTTAGTATCAACTTAGTTCCAGTTCCATAAGAAGAGAGCCTTGATTAGGTAGCTTTCATCATAACACGATACATTGAGGAAGTATTCTCAGAAAACTGTAGGAAGTTGATGGTAAAATGAGCCAAGGTAGAGGAAGAAGCTGATCTTTGGTCTCATCACCTGAACACCTTGCCTTGATCTCCTTGACGGAAGCAGCCTCTGGGGTTATCCCAGTCTGAGGCAATGCTCACAGTATTCAGCACCTCCCTTTTAGCCAGTCCTAGGGAGGTGGCAGCGGCTCAAGGCTATTGCAAAGCTTCTCTGGTGAGTCCATTCTTGTTTGCAGAGGATAATTTTCACAGAAATTGGAGAGAGTGGTTTGATGAAGAGGATCTGAATGGGGCATGAGATGAATATCTACCCTGCTCTTGTATTACATAGATCAATCTGCCTTAAGACATACATTAACTCCAGTCATAAGGACCCTGAGACTGAAGTTCCAGGGGAAAAGAAGCTACTTGCTAAGTGGGTTACTGAGATGGATCACAGCCTTCTCTTCTACAGTTGGTGTGAATGTCATAGCTGACACTTGCCAAATCCTTTCTGTGACACCCCTGGCTTGTATAGGTGACCCATCTTTTGAATTGGTGCAACGTTTATCCTCTAAGCACATGCACTCTTAGTTTCCTTACCTTTCAGAAGTAGGTTATTATATTTGCCTATTTATAGTCATGAATAGCAAATGTTCCAGGCATTTGCTTCATATTGTCATAAGTACTAGGTATTTCCTTGTTATGTTCAATCTAGCTTTCTGGTAATCTCTGTTGTGTGCTCACATAAGGAGCCCAGTGTGACTATGAGACATTCATTACTGCCACTTTTACTGTATCGTTTGTGTAGGAATGATCCTTTTCATCAGAAACTTAAATATATAGGATGGCAAGAACGCATTCAAGTGAGTCACTGGAAGTGAAGGTGAGGATTTTTCTATGCTTCTACTACTTGATTCCTACTTAAAGATATTCTGTCTATTGGTACTGCACCAAATGATAGATCTTTGTGGGGTGTAATTACAAAATTCCGATGGACAAACTCATCTTCATGAGAATGAGCCTATCTTCATACCAACAGCTCAGGTGCATTTTAGAAGGCCATTGGATACTTCAGTTTGAGCAGTGGCTTCACAGTACTCTAGAAGATTGTAGAATAATGTATTCTGTATATTCATGCCATGCCTTCTTGCTTTGATGTGGATGAGTATCAGGTAGAATTCCATAAGTATGAGCACAGCATTCTGTAAGCCAGGAGGCAGCACTGCTTCTTGACACTCCATGGAGGACAAAGGCACTGGTTAATTGTCAACTTGACACAGAGTAGAGTCACTTGAGAAGAGGGAACCTAGATTCAGAGACTGCTTCCATCAAGTAGGCTGTGGGCATGATGGTAGTGGCATCTTCTAAATTGCTAAGTGATGAAAAAGGTCCCATTCTACTTAGGGAAGTGTCATCCCCAGGCTGGTGGGCCTGGGCTGTGTAAGAAAGATAACTGAGCAAACCATGTAGAACAAGCCAGTGGCCATCCGTCTTTCATGGCCTCCACTCCAGCTTCTGCCTTCATGTTTCTGACTCGAGCGCCTCCCTTTCACAGTCTGTGACTATGGACTGTAAGCCAGAGTAAACTCTTTCCTTCTTAAGTTGGTTTTGGTCAGTGCTCTGTGTCTCCATCTGTTTCTCTGTCTTTCTCTGTCTCTCTATCTCTGTCTCTATCTGTTCCTCTCTCTATCTGTCTCTGTCTCTCTCTCTTTTCCCCACTTCCCATTCAAAAGAATATAAATTGGTACCAGAGAATGAGAAGATGCTGGGACAGACTTCCATGTTGTTTTGGAGAAGATTGTGGAAGCATTTAAAACCAGGTAGGGCTCTGAAATGTCCTTTATTAAGTGGGAATTGGTAAGATAAGAATTGAGAGACACACATGCGATGGAGGCTCAAGTGGTGTGTGAAATCTTTAAGGGAAGTTTGAGAACCCTTCTTAGATTCTATCAGGGCTTTTATATAATAAATACAAATTGAGACTGTGTGGAATAAAATGCTTACTTTGCTAGCATGGTTAGGTGGGGCTGAAATATCAGCTGTGATTAACATGGAATCGCACTATTGAAATGACATGTACGAAGGAATACTTTCTTTCCCATGGCCAGCACAGGCTGCGTCCCAGTGTGGGGTTAGGACTGCATACCAAGCTGACTGAAGAACTTGGCAAATAT
This sequence comes from Mastomys coucha, assembly GCF_008632895.1. Classification (NCBI taxonomy): domain Eukaryota; kingdom Metazoa; phylum Chordata; class Mammalia; order Rodentia; family Muridae; genus Mastomys; species Mastomys coucha. The sequence continues at coordinate 90,239,625 of NW_022196915.1, read as the reverse complement.
TGTGTGAGAGTCTCCCACATGAAGGGGTCATGGAGAGCAACTCAGCTATAGCACTGCTTGGCAGAATTGAAGCTTGCATGCAGAGAGGCCATTAGTGAAGGTGCAGAATCAGTTGCAGTGAAGACTCCAGAATATTTGAGATTCCAGGTCAGTAGGATGGCTGCCAAGGACAGCAGCAGCTGTGAAGGGGAGCTGGCCTGAGCAAATGAGATAGATTATGTGTGTTGTGGATGGCAAACACACATGTTGTGGGGCTCTGAAGATCATGAGTGAGACCCAGATATCAGAAACTGAGTTATTCTGGCTGCATTTTGGTTTTGCTTTAATCTGATTTATAACTATGGCCTGGCTCTTTACTTTTACAATAAAAAAAGAAGATAATTTATTTTGGATTTATCAGGAACTCACAGTTAAGAGACTCTGGATATTTTAAAGAGAACACTGGCATTTTAAAAGTGTTTATATTTTTATTAAAAGACCATGGGACTTTTAATGCTATACTTCTTTTGAAACATTTTATGAATTATTTTATTTATATTTAAAATTTTGTTCCCTTTTCTGGTCTCCCTTCTGCAAAACCCCTACCCCTCCTTTTTGTCTCTAAGAGGATACTCCCCCATTCACCTACCCATTACTGCCTCATCCCTCTAGAATCCCCCTTTCCTGGGGGCAATGAGCCTCCACAGGCCAAGCACCTCCCCTCCCATTGATTTCAGATAAGGCAATCCTCTGCTACATATGTAGCAATAGCCATGGACCAGCCCATGTGTACTCTTTGGTTGGTGATTTAGTCTCTGGGAGCTCTGGGGGGTCTGATTGGTTGATATTGTTGTTCTTCCTATGGGGTTGCAATCCCCTTTAGATCCTTCAGTCCTTCCCTAACTCTTCCATTGGGGTCCCCAGGCTCAGTCCAATGGTTTTAATAAGGTGCTGGTAGAACCTCTCCGGGAACAGCCATATCCTCTCTGTAAGCACTTGTTGGTAACATCAATATTGTCTGGAAAATGCTGTTTCCTTGGAGTCTTTCACCACCTCTGTCTCTTAAAATCTTTCTGTCTCCTCTTCCACACTGGTCACTGATGTACTGATCTATGGATATAGAAATACATCATTAGGAGCCATTTTATTGCTGTGTTCATTTAGCAAAATGTTAGTAGCTATTTCCCTATGGCCATAACCTATCTAAAGATTCCATTTTCTATTGGACTGTTAATGTTAGTTATTGTGCATGAACATAATGATATTCATTTGTTGAATTACAATGTAAAGAAATATAGCAGACATTTACTGAGAGCTAACTATATGCTAGGAATCTTTTGCAAGAGAATACATATATATATATGTGTGTGTGTGTGTGTGTGTGTGTGTGTGTGTGTGTGTGTGTGCGTTTTTGAGACTGTTTTTCTGTGTAGCTTGGCTGTCCTAAATTTTACTTTGTAGACCAGGATGGCCTTGAACTTAGGGTTACTCCTACCTCTGCCTCCCAAGTGCTAGGGTTAAAAGCATGTACCACCATGCCTGGTGGGAAAGGTATAATTTATTTTTTAACTTTTATTGCATTATGATGAGAAAAGTTACATGATTTCAATTTGTCTGAATTTGTTAACATTTAAAAACATATTTTAAGTAAATAGAATTAAATCACATTCTTGTTTCCCTTTTGCACCCCGACTCCTCTCAGAGACCCCCCTTCAATGCCTACAATATCTTTTTTTGTCATATTCCTTAAAATTTATAAAATATTATAACAATAAAAATGAGTATTATAAAAGTTGTTTGATATAAAACAACAATCAATTTAACAGTGCTATGTAGATGCTTGTCTATAGCAATACTGAAAATACATGTTTTTCTCAATATAATTATAAATAACTCCAAACATATTAACTGTATATTTCAAAATAATGCATCACTATTAGTATTTTCTTAAATGAACATAAATATATAAAGTCTTTTTGTTTGTTTGTTTTTTTATTTAGTAGAGTTTAAAATCTTGGCTCTTACTGTGGTACAAGCCCAAAATAAGAACAATTTTTAGACATTGGATTTCATTGTAATAAGGCTGTACTTCAGTGAACTTCACATCACCAAAGGATTTTACCTCCATCGTAGCTAAGCTGAGAGTTGACAGTTCTGCTGCACCAAGGAATTGAATTGTAGGCATGATTTTTGGGTACAGACTTCCTGCTATGGTCAAACCTATTTGACTTGAGTGAGTGACTTTATTCTTAGGCCACAGAGAACAGGTTACATTAATTAAGGAAATGGTGTGTGTATTAAGATAGTCTATCCATAAAGTCACTCACCAACTGTTTCAATGAACAATGGTTCTGCTTGGAGGGTGGCACAGACATTAGGTGAGGGTAAGAATCTGGTTCATTGGCTGTGATAATTTGGAAAAGCACTCATCTCAGAGAAAGAGTAACTTGTAAAGTTCTCTTCTTCAAACTTGATACAAGAGCTACAAATGTCAAGCAAAGCATTCAGTTTCACTCTTTGTTGTTCTCTTTCCTACAAGCCACCTCCCAAGTTAATTGTCTATGTCTCCCTTGGGTAAATAAATACTTTTGAAATATACAAGCTGTTCTGAAAACCATAGTATAGTGTAAAAACATGAAATAAACAGTACTACTAATAGAGAGGCTGAGATAAGAGAAGCAAGATTTCAAGACCCTTATGTTGTACACAGCAAGACACTGTCACAAACAAGCTGAAAGTGTATATAGATTGTACAATATTGGACCTATTTCTCCAATTACCAAATTAGAGAGACCATTGGATGACAATCAACAAATTTCTAATTCCTCATATTTTTGGATTTCAATCAATTAGAATATGTTGGTAATATTAATTTTCATATTAAGATATAAAGAAAAGGTAATTGTCACTCCCTGTTGTTTTTGTTTTGTTGTAAGAGGTGGAATTAGATTTGTGTCGTTTTGTTGAAAGATTACTTTCTTGCTTCTTCTAGGGTATAGCTTTGGTCCTTACGTTATGTTTTCCATCTATTATCCTTTGTAGGGCTGGATTTGTGGAAAGATATTGTGTAAATTTTGTTTTGTCATGGAATATCTTGTTTTTTTTTCATCTATGGTAATTGAGAGTTTTGCTGGGTATAGTAGCCTGGTCTGGCATTTGTGTTCTTGTAGGGTCTGTATGACATCTGCCCGGGATCTTCTAGCTTTCATAGTGAAAGCTTTTCTGGTGAAAAGTCTGGTGTAATTCTGATAGGCCTGCCTTTATATGTTACTTGCCTTTTTTTCCCTTACTGCTTTTAAAATTCTTTCTTTAGTGCATTTGGTGTTTTGATTATTATATGAATAGAGGAATTTCTTTTCTGGTCCAGTCTATTTGGAGTTCTGTAGGCTTCTTGTATGTTCATGGGCATC
>NW_022196915.1:90185291-90234723 GCF_008632895.1 Mastomys coucha | reverse complement strand
CAGAACTCCTCAGAGTCAAGCTGTCTCTGTGATCCTGTGATTCTGAGATCCTATGACCCTGGGCTTGTTAGAGCACCTGGGAGTGCAGTAGTTTCCTCTGGGTGTTGTGGGACTGACTGTGGAGCCTGGGCCCAAGGTCTGCTCAGGACCCCAGCTCAGAGAGACCGGAAGGAACCCTAGCTACTCTGCTGGTGGAGTTCTTGTGTGTCTGGTCCCGCTGGTCCCAGTTACTCCTGGTGTTGGGACAGATGTTGGGTCCTCCTCACCTCTGATCCTGAGAGTGTCAGAGCGCCTGGGAGTAGAGCTTCCTCTGGGTGTTGTGGGACTGGCTGCAGAGTTTGTGCCCAAGTTCCGCTCAGGAAACCAGCCCCGAAAGGTATAATTTTTAAAAATACTTTATGTACTTAATTTTTCTTCCTTCAGTTCTCTAAATATTGACACATACATACCGTGATTCTTTTCAGAGACAAACAATCACCATGGGGAGACATTATAGACTGTAAAATGCCACGAGGTTGGGCTATTCTGGGGACATGACTTCCTGAAAATGAAGCAGCGTCAGGGAAATAAGTTGACTTTTATTTTTAAAGGGTCCTATGTTTTTTTTTTTAATTTCTTTTTTTATTAGATGTTTTCTCATTTACAATATCTCCTTTCCCAGGTTCTCCTCCAAAAAGAAAAAGAAAAAGAAAAAGAAAAGAAAATAAAAAAATAAAATAAAATAAACAAAAACTAAAACAATCCCTCCCCTGTCCCTCTGCTCACAATCCCACCCCCTTCTACTTACTGGCCCTGGCAGTCCCCTACACTGGGGCATAGAACCTTCACAGGGCCAAGGGCCTCTCCTCCCTTTGATGACCATCTCAGCCATCCTCTGCTATACGCATGCTGCTGGAGCCATTAGTCCCACCATGTATACACTTTGGTTGGAGTTTTAGTCCCTGGGAGCTCTGAGGGTACTAGTTCATATTTTTGTTCATCCTAAGGGGCTGCAAACCCTTCAGCTCCTTGGGTCCTTTCTCTAGCTCCTTCATTGGGGACCCTGTACTCAGTCCAATGGATGGCTGTGAGACTCTACTTCTGTATTAGCTGGGTACTGTCAGAGCCTCTCAGGAGACAGCTATCTCAGGCTCCTCTCATCTAGCACTTGTTGGCATCCACAATAGTGTCTAGATTTGATGATTGAATATGGGAAGGATTCCCAGGTAGAGCAGTCTCTGATTTGTTAAAGGGTCCTAAGTTAACTTAGAAGTAGATGACAGAAGAGGAAGAACATGTGAGGAATGACACTGTCTGGGTCCTCTCTTCAGAAAATCGATCAATTCAGAAAAATTATGGAAAAGAGTGAAACTACGTTGGTCGGTAGACTGGCTTATGAGAGGACACACCTTGGCTGGTGGATACATACTGAGATACTGAGCCCTCCTTGAGGAATTAATGTCTACATTCAAACATCCACTAAGTAACACATCCAAGAATGCTTAAGCATTTATAGGACAGGATCTTGATTTATAATATTAGGAAGCTGGACATTCAGAGTCAATATTGTAATATGCACAAGAATAGGAGGTATTCCGGTAATTTTGGGGGCCACATTTTCTGAACATTCAGCATCGTGTGGTCATGTCATGAATTCCTATTTAAATCTGCAGAAAAGAAAAGATCTTTATATGTATGTCACCACATGAGAGTCCTCCTGTAAGCTGAACTCGCAAGGTGGCATTTATAAGCTGGCATATATATAAGCTGGCATGCAAGGTGGCTGGGAAAGTTACATCACTGCTTGGTATGAGGCACAGGGGAAACTCTATAGACGAACACAAGAGGAGAAACAGTTTGAGAGAGGCAAGGTCTTATCAAGTGTCTCTTGATCCATCCCCTCCCTTCATTTTCAATTGATAAAACTGAGCAGGGTAGAGAAAGATATGGAGGTGAAATTGAATATTCTGAAGTAGCAAGGCTGAACAAGGGTAAGGTTACTACCAACTCAGTCTTTAAGAGTTGGGGTGAATGCAAGTTTCTATTTTTATACTATCAAGCTAACTCTGTTTTTTTGTTTGTTTGTCTATTTTCCAACTTTTTTATTAGATATTTTCTTTATTTACATTTCAAATGTTATCCCTTTTTCTGGTTTCCCCTCCAAAGCCCCCCTATCCCATCCCCTCTCCCCCTGCTCACCAACCCACCCACTCCGGCTTCCCTGTCCTGGTATTTCCCTACATTTGGGGCATAGAGCCTTCACAGGACCAAGGGCCTTTCCTCCCATGGATATCCAACAAGGCCATCCTCTGCTACATATGCATTTGGAGCCATGGGTCCTTCTATGTGTACTTTTTGGTTGGTGGTTTAGTCCCTAGGAGCTCTGGGGGTACTGATTGGTTCATAGTCAAGCTAACCAGGTCCCTCCACCTTAGCACATCTGACTCCATGATGGATCTCCCCTTCAGGTCATAAAACTCAACATGTAGACAGCCTCACCAGCCAAAATGAAAACAAAGATCTACTCTATCAAAGTCAATAGTTCTAGGAATGTCTCTCAATGTACTAACCTTGCCTTTTGAATTCTTTTGTTTCTCTTCCAGCCAACTGTTCTTGTTAATGGTAGTATGTCAATCCAGAACATGGTTTTTGTGTTTAAAAGCTCACTCTGAGAAAGATCCCAGCACTACAGCACTACATTAGGATCCTGAACACTTAGTGTAGTCACCAGCTGCTTAAAAAAGAGCTTTCATTAGCTTAAGCCCATGTTTGGGCAGCCTTTCCTGGTGGATAGCCCACAACATCATCATGTAAAAGGAATGAATGGGTATGAGAGAAAGAACAAACTCCCCACTCATTGGTGACCCCATGCTCACTGATGTGATTCCCTAAGATGAATTGTTGTAACATGCAAATGCGCACCAACACTATTTCTTTCCTGCTCCTTCAGAGGCTTCAATATGGGAAAACTATTTGAACTGCTTAAAACTCTATGAGATGTAAAAACTTAGTGGTTAGATTAATTTGTTGTTGAGTTAGGCATTTTGTAGATTATTCAAGACTTTAAGACATTAAATTAGCCTTTGAGAATGAGCATTGGGGCTGGTAAGCTGGTCTTAGTCTACAAAGTTAGCATTCAGGAACACATTCTCCATTTTCTCTCCAAAATAAAATGTGTGAACTTCAGCCTCAGGTGTAGGCTCATCTATAAGTAAGTGAGTTCTTCCATCCTCTTTTCAGATGTGGTATTTAAAGAAGGTCGTCTCTAGGATATGCTTTTCCTAATCACTAATCAGGTCAGACCACCAGAATGCTAATGCGAGTGCTACATTGTCTTATTTATGTGTGATGATACATGTTGCATTATGCAGTAAGCACAGCTTTAAGATTTGTTACTAACACAAGTAAAAAATAAATGACAATAAGGAATTCACCCTTTTTGGAGAATTTGTTCCTTAGTCTACTTGGTACTCTGTTATACAAGCATTCTGGCTGTGAACATTATTTCAAGATTTACTGTCTGGTAATATATTGTAACCACAAGGAGATTGTTTCCGCTTTGAGATAATTTAAATGAAGTGTCTTGCATCATTGTTCAACAGAGATTCAACCTAAATTTGTTGATTATCTGTAATAGCATCATATCCTTTATGGTTAGTATAATTTGTTTGCTAGATATAATTTTTAATTTCTTCCTTTTCCATTTTATTAAGCTTGTCTCAGTAGCCTTTGTTAAAAACCACTGCAAATCCTTGTTATTATTTGTGATGGTTAATCTTTATTGTCAACCTTACTGGATTTGGAGTCATTTAGATGTCATTAGTTAGTCATCTCTGTGTGTGTGTGTGTGTGTGTGTGTGTGTGTGTATGTGTGTGTGTGTGTGTGTTCATTTCCGGAGAAGGTAGAATAAGAGGGTCAGAAAGAGAAAGGTAGTGGCATACACTGATGCCCTCCAGAACTCTCTGTATCATGAGCACTCATAAATCATTCTTCCTTTAAGTTGTTGGGATTTTGGTCACAGTGATGGCACAAAAGTAACAATACATTATTTCAACCAATTTTTTTGGAGATATAAATAAATTTGGTAGACAAAACTGCTGCTAACTACATCAATGGGTTATGGAACAACATAATGTAGTCTCATTGGAATACCTTAATTTTTACAGACTTGACCAAAAAGTTAAGTATTTTGGTACTCAATTTGAAACCCATGTGTTTTTTAACTTCTTCTTTAATTACTAAACTGAATAAAACACATGGCAGACATTTAACCCATCTGCAGACCTACATACATGATGTATTACATTCCTTTTTTTTTTCCACTTCATTTCTTTCTGATAGTTTCCAAGTGTAATTGAGAAATTATATTTTCTGTTTATCTCCTTTTTTTTTTTTTACAAAAAAAAACTGGATGCATCTGGTCTTAATACTTAGTTCAAGAGTAATTATTTTTTAGTTCAAAGCTATGATTTAATTTGTTTTTATTATGAAATGAGTAAAATTTCCCAGGCAGTGGATTTATTAAGGGACTTAATGTGCTGCATTGACTGCTGGAATGAGATTCGATAGCTAATTTATTCCTTTTGAGGAATTTATGTGTCCAGCCATTGGGGCTTGCATTGAAGGCTCCTCTAGGAGAGAGTAATGTGGGGTGCTTTTGTGCTACTTGAATTTGCAGAGCGGAAGTTTCAATGAGACTGGAAAGGGCTCTATGAGCCAAGGTTGTTTGAGTGCTACCCAGCGATGAGAAGCATCTCTTTTCTTGTATTCTCCTTTTCAATTTTCTCCTGGGTCTGCATAAAGATTGAGGGAAAATTTAGTGCCTGAATAAGAGGGATTTTCTTTCCCTCTGAAAGTTTTCCTGAGACAGACGATAAAGTATGAAATACTTTAAAGTTTTTGGTGGAAGAGTAATTTGTTCTATTGAAGATCTCTCTACAGGGAAGGATGTATGTATGTACGTATGTATGTATGTAGGTATGTATAGTATAGTATACTATTTATTGTATATGCAAAGTGTATATAAAAAATAAACAGAGAGGTAGAAGATGTAGTGGGTTTGTCATTCCAGTGGGATGCATGGAAGGAACCTTTACAATTACGATGCACTGACTTGGCTATTCAAGTCCTGTATCTGTGCATCTATTCTGTCCCTCCTTCTACCTCTGTTGATGTAAAGGTATGAGAAAGAAGGAATGCAGCTGATGTTAATTGTAAGGCTATCAGGCTTCCAACCATGCACAGTCATTATTTAAATGTGCCCTAACAGCCTGACGGTAAAAAAGCTCATCTAATCACTTGTGTAACTTGATCTCTGTTCTGTGAGGATATTTGTTCCCTTTATTGGTACAATCTCCTGATTAGGATCCTAATCCTACACATCCTAGAATTGTCACTGAATGTCACAATTGCTGCCCAGCCATTGCTAAAATTTTGTGGTGAATATAAACCGCTGCACTTGTTTATCAATGAGAGATCACAATATTGGCTTTTCCATATTGCATATGGCTATACAGAAAATATTAGTATTTTGTTCTATTGAAGACTTCAAATTCAAACTTAGACACTAATGGGCTTGGATTAAATGAAAAGTTGAGTTAATTTAGCTGAAAACAAAACATAAAGCACAGTAAACTCTTCGTCCTTAAGTTTCACAGCATTCGAGCCTACAGCAGGAGACCTGGCTTTGTGCCAGTGTGTATGGCTTCTTGGTCAGGTGACCTCTGCTGGGTCACTTAGAGTGCTGAGGCTCAGTTTTCTGACCCTCACCTCAGAGCTAAGAATTTCTTAACATTGGGTGCCCAGGAAGAACTGTGAAAAAGTTTCTGTAAACTGTAATCTGTGCCAGTCATATGAAGAATATTAATAATTATATAATGCCATAATTTATATCTTATAAGATATTCTGATCAAATTTGGGAGAGCAAATGACCAGATTTATTTCATCCAAAGGTGTCCTGGGTACGTACAGCAGTAAATAAGTAATGAGGATAATAAATAAATCCAGGAATTAAGTATTTATGTATAATACTTTACAACTTCGTTTGGTGGGGCATCTTTCATGCCAACTATATCCCCAAACAGATTACATTCAATAAAGACTTACAGTGATAAGCAATAAATATCAGCAGGGAGACAGACATGGAGATAAACAGGCAAGGGAAAGTGCTGCTCAGCTAAATTCTGTGAAGAAATGAAGAATTTAGGGGTGAAGAGACCCGGGAGAGATGCCACAATAGGCAGATAGTATTGAAGAGCAAGGTCTCATACTCAATTTTCTCCGTGAAAGGCCTCAGGCACAAAATACCAAGGTCTTGAACCTTCGCTGGGGTCATCTCACAGGAAGCAGACCTTGCCCATGAGGAAAACCAAAAGGATAGAAAGTCTGAGAGCCGAAGTTCAACATCTCAGCAGTTATGGGGTAGGAAAAGCCTATTGTTTATAGTTTTCCTTTTGATCTGGATGGGCCACTACTACCTGTGATTCTCTCAAAAAGCAACAGTGACAGTGGAAATCTGCTTCCTAGTCTGGAGTAAGGGGTTTCAAGTTAATTCAGAGCAACTGTTTTCTTTTTATGATACTTTGATCCAACTCAGGGCCTGCCTCTACCAGTGGACTCATTCCTCTAAATTTTCCATATATTTGCCTCTAGCTCCACCAGGTTAGACACACACAGGAACAATTTCTTATGTTCATTTGCCCTCTGGAATCCCGTGGACAACATAAAGTCTTTGAGCTTTTTGTTGTGTGTTTTGTGCTTGTGTGCTTAAAGCACTAGGTGGATGCACATGGGGAGAGAAGAAAATGATACCAACTACGATGCGGTTTTAGAAAAGAAGTCTGTGCTGCTCTGAGGCATGCTGCTCTCCTACATTCCACTTTAATTTTGTTCGATGGACTCTATACTTTGTGAGGAAATGACAAAGAAGAACATTCATAAAGTTCTTTAAGGTGTAAACTTAAAACTAAGTTTGCTTTAATGAAACTATGAAATAATGAAGAACTTATTATTATCACTGTGTTTTGGTTGAAATACCCTCTCTCTGAATAAGGGAGAACAAATTCACTCTCATGAATGGGTTTATTCACACTTTTATGTTTGTAGTTTCCAACACTTCAGCTACATATGGTCAACTTTAGTCTAAATATATTAAGTAAATGATCCCCCAAACTGACAGTTCTTAAGTTTTCAGTTGTCCATCATCTGACTAGCATAGTGAAAATTTACCCTTTGCTTTGTTTCTCATTGTTAATTAAAAAGAAAGTCCAGAATATTCACACTGGATATACTGCTTGCCTGTGAGCCAGTTGGTAACTCAGTTATCAGATGTTCTTTACTTATGTCTAAGTAGTCCTTTTTGATGTAGCTCTTTCTTTGTCATATAATGCCTTGTCATAATGTGACATGACCATGACAGTCACCTGACCTTGCTTCACCATTCTTTTTCACAAGAACAGGGTGAGCTCAACATAATGAGCTAAGGGTGGAGAAGAGAAACTGCATATACACAGCTTTAATTATAGTATGGGATTCCAATTGTTCTCTTTTATTCTTGTTCTTGTTCGTTTCTCCTTGGGCTTAACTTGGAAATTAGATGTTATAATGAGTATACAGAGGGAAAAACCTCATTATATATAGGATCTGGTACTACTTGAAATTTCAAGCATCTATGTGAGATTTTCGACTATGTCCTCTATGGTTAACAAGAAGTACTGTGTTTGAATTTCTCAACATCCTAAGAGAATTAAATACTTAACGAATTTTCTTTTCCTTCATTTAATTGACTGGATGCTTGGGTTATTTTGCATATATTAAACATATATTAAACTATTTATTTCTACCTTAACTTTATATAGCATTGTTATACTCAATGATATCAAGGCATAACAGGTTATAGCTCAGGTCGTCATGTACTTAAGTGCTCTGATATGTACAGCTCAACTAATGTTTGAGTTTAGAGCTTTAGAATTTAAGGTAGTTTTTTTTTTTATAAGAAAGGAAGTGAGTGGTATATATAAATAAAATTAAGGCAATAAAGTAGTTTATTTGTTTGTTAGTTTTTTGGTGACAGATGAGCTGCTCCCATTTGTATCTTTCAACCCTTGTGTTCATCAACTTATGTGATGCAAAACAGTAGCTGATGTACGTAAGATACAGTCACTGCCTTTCAGAAAGGGTCTGCAACCCTAGCTGGTGTGCATAAGACAGAGTCACTGCCTTTAAGAAATGGTCTGCAACCCTAACTGGTGTGCATGAGACAGAGTCACTGCCTTTCAGAAAGGGTCTGTAACTCTAGGTGATGTATATAAGACAGAGTCATTGCTTTTAAGAAAGCTTCTGTGCAGCCTACAATTGTTCTGGTTTGGCAAAAGGAGGCTGGAGGACTGGGTTAGGAAAAGTTGAGGGAGCACTGGGCTCAGAAAGGTCTTCAGAAGATAAAGCTGTCAATAAGCATCAGACCTCATCTGCATGAGCTGTGTGTGCTACTGTCGTGGAGTCCGGAGAATACAGGTAGGCTACTTTCTTTTAAAAAATGGTATGTACATGTATATGTGTGTATGTATAAGATATATGTGTGTGTGTTTGTGTGTTTTATATATATATATATACACATGTATGTATATGTATGTGTGTATATATGCAGATTTGTTTATTTTGGTATGTATGTATATTTCTAAGTGTGTGTTCATGTGTGTAAGATATATATATACATATATATATGAAATCATGTTTATATATACAGATTTATTTATTTAGGTATGTGTATATATTTGTGTGTATGTGTGTGCATGTTTGTGTATGGGATATATATTTCATATATATATATATGTATATATATATACAGATTTATTTATTTTGGTGCATATGTGTATGTTTGTGTGTATGTATATGCATGTGTGTGTGTGTGTATATATGTGTATATGTATGTATGTGTATGTATTTGTGTTTTGTAGGCCAGTGGACTATTGACAGAGCTGGTTCTCTTTTTCTATCAATGTGGGTCCTGAGATTACAATCAGGTCATCAGTTTTGGTTGCAGACACTTTACCTGCTTAGCCATCTTATCAATACCATTTTATTTTTTATAAAATAGTTTGCATTAGAGGAATAATTATGCAATGAAAACTTAGAGTAATCAATTGAACACCCTTTTATATTTGATTTGAAAATACATTCTATTCATTTTCATCAATCTTAGCTCCTTTAGACCATTGAGTATATTTCTTTGACTCCTACTGACTGAGCTTGGGGAAAGGTAAGAGGAGAGAGAAGTAAGCAGACTTAAAGGAAATTTATGTGGTTTGAGACAATTAACTCAAATGATCTCAAGAATGCACTCTCAAGCAAGAGTTAGTTTGCTTACTTTTCCCGGAAAACTTTTCACTGGGGTTGGTTTAGTTAAAAAAAAAAAATGACCTTACCAACTCATTGAGCCTTACTCCACCATTTTATATTAAACTGTGGACAGAGCAATAGCATCCAGCATCATGATGAGTTTGACTTGGTATGCACATATGAAAGCTAAAGGAAGACCACAAATGTGTTAAGATGTAACACATCATGATGAGTTTGACTTGGTATGCACATATGAAAGCTAAAGGAAGACCACAAATGTGTTAAGATGTGACACATCATGATGAGTTTGACTTGGTATGCACACATGAAAGTTCAAGGAAGATCATAAATGGGCTAAGATGTAACACAATGGGAAATTATTATAAAAAAGTCCATTAAAGTTTACAAAAGGCTTATATTTGGATAATAATATGAGACAGAATATTAAAAAAGAAAGAAATTACTACAGAGGAGCCAAGAGCACAAAAAGATTTCACAGGTGATCCTCCTCCTCAAAATAATAATAATAATAATAATAATAATAATAATAATAATAATAATAATAATAATAATAAATGTTAGCCAAATTGTCCCATTGAAGGCAGGCATCCTGTCAAGTTTGGTAAGGTACAACTCTAGTATCTGTAATATGGTAGACACATATTAGCTTTCCCTATTCAAAGTAAAACAAATAAATAAATAGTAGGAGTTAATAACATGTTAAGAGGGGGTAACTTGACCTCCTCCTCCTCTTTCATCTTTCTCCTCTTCCTCTCCCTTCTTCTAATCTTTTTTTTTTTTTACTTACTTGAGTTCCATGACAGAGCTGTCTTACTAAAACTTCTTTTACTTTCCAGTTGTCTTCTACCTGGGCCTGAACTGTCTGCTATGTCAACAGACATAACTATTGGTTGTATTCTTGATGAACTCACAGATTCAGGAGGCATGCTTTAAGGGACAGAATGATGTGAAGTCATTTCACTAAAAAAGTTTTCCAGGAAAAGCAAGAAAGAGTCTGGGTTCTGTAATATTACTGTTACATTAACTATACATGGATATAACTATTCATTTTACACCTCTTGACTGTAAAACTCATTTGAGTGACCAAGAAAAAGCATAAATCTGGTGTTGCTTTTACAACTTTGGGGTCCAGAATTACTAATCTGAGCATAAAAGATTTATTATTCCAGGAGTTCAAGAAAGGATTTCTGGCTTTATGGAATGTATGGAAAAGCCTGGGCAATACAGGGAATCCTAGGCTGGTATGGATTTGGGAGAGAGACAGTTCAGGTTCCTGATAGGGATATTGCAAAAGTAGTGGGAGTTTGGACTGAGATTTGGGAAACAGGAAGGTGCATCACAGTCGTAAGATTAATGGGAATCAATATGCAGATTTCCATATCATTGCTGGAGAAAAGTCAAGTTGATTTCTGGAGACCTGTGATCCTAGATATTAGATGGGCCCTAAACCTAAAGTTGTCACGGAGTCAGTCAAAGTGGGAAAGAAGCGTCAGGAAAGGTGGTTAACAGAGATAAGGGGATGGATTCCAGGACTTAGACTGGCCAAGGAGACTTGTCTAATTCTTCTGACACAAGTCAGGCTTAATTATTTTCAGTTTACAGCTGGAAGAACTGATGTCTCACGTCTGCAGAGTAAAGCTGGATCCCTGGAGAAGCCTGTGCTCGGCTGAACATGTATAGATGAGCAAGAGGTCTTGGGATGCACTAGTGTGGATTCAGTGACCAGGGTGAACTATTCAGCTCAGAGGAGGCATTGAGGGTTGGCACTTGGGAAGGTTTTGCTACTGAAAGAGGCAAAAAAAAAAAGGCATTCATGATGACGAAATTATAGAACAATCTATTCAGGGTCGATTCTTTGATATATTATAGGAAGTTTATCTTTCTTTCATAGAAATGCAGGAAATTTCCAAAGTAGAGACATTCAGTTGATTCTCCCTGTATCAGTTACTCTTCCTGTTGTTGTTCCTGGACAAAGCAACATGAGAAAGGAAGTGTTTATTTTGGCTCACAGTTCAAGGGTATCATCTATCATGGACAGAAGGTCAAGGCTAATGGATGTTCAGGTCACTTGCTACATGGCATCTACAGTCAGGAAGCTGAGCAAGATGAACGCTAGTGCTCAGCTCGCACCCCCTTTTAATTCAGTCTGGGATTCTAACCCCTTGGATGGTGCCTCCATAGTTAGGGTGGTCTTCCCACTTCAGTCTCCTGTTACAGCAAATCCCTCACAGATGTGTTTGGTGGCTTGTCTATTAAGTGATTCTAAGTCCTATCAAATTGAGTCAGTATGACCCAATTCACTTCTTAAGCCAGATGTCAAATAGACAGAAGATATTGCTACTGAGGTACATATGAGATATCATTTCAGATATCATGGTCCTAGTAGTAACAGTGAGCACATCTCTCTGGTCCTCTGCATAGCACTGCAACTGCTCCCAGGTAAGTAGATTCTTCTGTCCAATAATGCAGAGTGCCATTGTTTCTTTTAAAATGCTCACAATATCTACACTATAATAATTTTAAACAGCAGTGTCATTTTCGACTTCTACTTTATTCGCTTTTTGTTGTAATAGAGACAATAACAAGAGCCTCAAGCATGCTCTTTATTCTGAGCTATGGCTCCTAGTCTGTCCGTCCGTCTATCTGTCCATCCACCCATCCATCCGTCTGTCTGTCCACCCATCCATCCACCCACCCACCCATCCATCCATCCATCCATCCATCCATCCATCCATCCATCCATCCATCCATTCATCCATCCATCCACCTACCTAAATATCTATCTATCTATCTATCTATCTACCTATCTATCTACCTATCTACCTATGATCTTATGTCAACACAGTATAAATAACTGTTCCTAAAGTATTTGAGTGGTGCTATTGCCTAAAATTAAATTATTTCAGACTTTCCATTACCAGTTATTCCTTCTAAAGTTTAATATCTCATAAATGTGTGATCCCACTGGGTCCAGCAGTATAGAATTGTCAGCAGGAATATGATTTTTTTTCTGTTCACCACTAAGTATTTATGATCAAACAAATCAATTTTTTTCTTTAGTATAATAAAGGCATAAAGCAATAGGCTTCAGGCACTTTTGAAAATGCAAAAGAAAAAAACAATCTAAGCACAAAATCTGACAAAAATGTACATGACTGTTAAAACTATCTGGTAGGTAAGGTGACAAATGACAAAGCTTCAAGTATCAGATTATTTCCCCTTCTAATTCTCAACCACCCTCAACTTATAAACACAAATAACCTTAACCTTAAAGCATATATATTGGTTTGGATGTCTTTTTTTTTTTTTTAAGAATTCTTTGCAATTTTATGAAGTCCCATTTGTCAATTCTTGATCTTAGAGCATAAGCTATTGGTGTTCTGTTCAGGAAATTTTCCCTGCTGCCCATGTGCTCGAGGGTCTTCCCCACTTTCTTTTCTATTAGTTTCAGTGTATCTGGTTTGATGTGGAATTCCTTGATCCACTTGGACTTGAGTTTTGTACAAGGAGATAGGAGTGGATTGATTTGCATTCTTCTACATGCTAACCACCAGTTGAGCCAGCACCATTTGTTGAAAGTGCTGTCTTTTTCCCACTGGATAGTTTTAGCTCCTTTGTCAAAGATCAAGTGGCCATAGGTTTGTGGGTTCATTTCTGGGTCTTCAATTCTATTCCATTGATCTACCTGCCTGTCACTGTACCAATACCACGCAGTTTTTTTGTTTGTTTTTGTTTTTTTTTTGTTGGTGTTTCTTTCTTCTTTTTTTTTTAATCACAATTGCTTTGTAGTACAGCTTAAGGTCTGCGATGATGATTCCACCAGAGGTTCCGTTATTGTTGAGAATAGTTTTGGCTATGCTGGGTTTTTTGTTATTCCAGATGAATTTGCAAATTGTTCTTTCTAAGTCTGTGAAGAATTGAGTTGGAATTTTGATGGGGATTGCATTGAATCTGTAGATTGCTTTCGGCAAGATGGTCATTTTTACTATATTAATCCTAAGATAGCTACCTCCTGAGAGGCTCTGACAGTACCCGACTAATACAGAAGTAGAGGCTCACAGCCATCCATTGGACTGAGTACAGGGTCCCCAATGAAGGAGCTAGAGAAAGGACCCAAGGAACTGAAGGGTTTGCAGCCCCTTAGGAGAAACAACAATATGAACTAACTAGTACCCTCAGAGCTCCCAGGGACTAAAACTCCAACCAAAGAGTACACATGGTGGGACTCATGGCTCCAGCAACATGTGTATAGCAAAGGATGACCAAGTCAGTCATCAATGGGAGGAGAGGCCCTTGGCTCTGTGAAGGTTCTATGCTCCAGGGTAGGGGAATGCCAGGGCCAGTAAGCAGGAGGGGGTGGGATGGTGAGCAGGGGAGAGGGAACAGGGGATTGTTTTAGTTTTTTTTTCTTCTTTTCTTTTCTTTTCTTTTTCTTTTTCTTTCTTTTTGGAGGGGAACCTGGGAAAGGAGATATTGTAAATAAGAAAACATTTAATAAAAAAATAAAAAAAATTCTTTGTGCTCTTGTGAAAATTTAAGCTGCTCCATGTATTTGTTGACTTGGGCTTTGGTCAAAATATTTGTTTCACTTCCTTTAATATGGGGCCAATTGAATGAAAGTTTTCATACTTTTTTCTGCTAAAAATCCATAAGATAAATACACACCCCTTCCTCTTCTCTACACTTTCAGTTCAGGAGTCTTTAGTGTGTTCACCATGCTGGGTTCCCACTTCCTGAAACTTTTCCATCTGGTAAAACTAAACTTCTGTACCTACTATACACTGTCCCATTTTCCCATCTACAACATTTAGCAATAGCCATTCCATATTCTACTTCTGCAAGTCTAACTACTGATAGAAATAATAACTAAAGAAACTATAGAGTAGTTAGTTGTTTTCTGTGACTTTCAGTTAGGGTGGTTCCTAAAGATTTGTGCATGTTATACCATGTACCCGAATTTCCTTCTTTTTTAAAAACTTTTTATTGGTTCTTTGTAAAGTTCACACCATGCTTCCTAATCCCACCCATCCACCCTCTGTCCTGGAAACCTCCCCTGCTTGACAGAGAAAAAACAATTGTTGTAGAAGCTGTAGTGTGCCTCATTGCGCCCCATAGTCCCTTTTGTCCACACATCTTTGCTTGCTAATGCTTACTGCAATGATTTGTTGGTCTGACTTGAGGCCTCTGGCTTCTGCTACTCTATCAATACTGGAACCTCACTGGGACTCTTTATCAGACATCCTGTTGTTGCCTTGTGTCATGGAGATCTTGTAGCTTTGGATTAGTAAGATCAGCTCCTTCATGTACTCCAGCAGTTCATTGATGCGGTAGACATGGGTGTGTGTGGGGATTCACAGCCCTGAATCGGGTCTGAGAGGGATCTGAGCTGGACAGTCTTCTGGCTCTCTTGCCTTCATGCCTTTGGGCCTGGCCCACCAGAAACTCCTGCTACCAGGGCCCGTTCTACCCTGCTGCCCAGGTGAGGTGCAGGCCTTACTCTTCCCAAGTATTCCAGCCAGTGAGGAGTATGGCCAGTTCTCCTATTCTCATGACCCCAGGTCTGGTTCTCCTGTCTATCGTAGGTGGCGAGGGTCAAGGGAGAAGAGGAGGACATCTCTCCCTCTTTTGTGCCATAGCTCAGCAGATAAGAGGCAGGTGGGGTCTCCTACACTCATCCCTTGGTGACAGCTCATTCTCAACCCCTATATCCAGAGCCAGTCCTACTGTGCTGCCCAGGTGCCTGGCAGAGCCTGCTTTCATGTTCTGATGAGCCAGTTAGCGTCCACTCTCCCACCTGCCGCCTGGGGGGAGGGCAAAATGGAGGAGGAGGGGATCTCTCCCTCACCAATGCCACTACATAAGTAGACAAGAGGAATGGCCAGCTCTCCCACACTCACGCACTTGGGGCTTGATCTCCCGCAACCCTTGCATCCAGGGACAGCTTTACTGTGTAGCCCAGGAACATGACCTGCTCTCCTGAATGCTGCAGCAGGTGAGGAGCAGGGTCAGTCTTCTTGAACTGATGACCTTTGTGGGGAGCCGCAGCTGCCACCCTACATATATATTGAACACCTGGTATCCGGCCAGAGCAGAGAGTATTGATAAACAAGCCTTTAGTTGGAAAAGCTGAGTGCCTCTAGTTTGTGATGCAAGCTGGCATGATTTTTTTGTAGCCTATTATGCTTTGCCATGTAGCCGATGCTGATTGGGACCAGGGAAAGTATTTAACCCACAAGGGCTGGGGGCTGGATATAATTAGGAGTAAGATGTAGGAATAGAAGTAAGTATGTAAGGATAGTAAGTAAGATGTAATAGATAGGAGTAAGTATGTATAATTAGGAGTAAGTATGTAGGGAATAGAAGTAAGTAAATATAGAAGTAAGATGTAAAGATAGGAGTAAGTATGTAGATATAGAAGTAAGATGTAAGAATAGGAATTAGAAGTAAGATGTATATAAGAATAGGAATAGAAGTAAGATGTATGTAAGAATAGGAGTAAGTAAGATGTAGGGAATAGGAGTAAGTAGGAAATAGTAAGTAAAAAGAAAGTAGAAAGATGTAAGAAGTAAGATGTAAGTAGTAAAATAGAAGTAGTAAGATGTAAGTAGTAAGATAGAAATAAGTAAGATGTAAGAAGCAAGATTACAAGGTTCATGATTAAACTGCATGGAGAAGAGCTCATTGGTGCCTCCTTATTTCCACTGGACAGAAAAAGGTGGCCGACAGACCTTCGGGCCAGCTCTCTTGCTTGCCATAGGTGGCAACCCAGGAGAGGAGGTCATGTCTCCCTCACCCATGCCACTTCACAGTAGACAAAAGTTACAGGGCCAGCTCTCCCATGTTCATGTGCTTGGGGATGGCTTGCTTGCAATTCTCACAATGTGTGAGACCACTCTCCCCTAGTACGGCATCTGGCTAGGGGCAGAATCAACTCTCTGGCTCTCATGCTCCCAGGCCAGCTCTCCCACAACGCTCAGGTTAGGGGTAAGCCCAGTTCTGCAGAGACCTCAGATATCAATATGTCCCTGGGCAACAGCCCAGACTAGAGATGTCTTCCTGGCCTCTGGTAGTAACAGATCCCTGATGCTGGACTACGAACCCAGACATGTACCTCAATGTCAGTACAGGCCAAAACTCCACCATGGTCCCAGGTGACATCACTGGCTCCTCACATCACTACCCTAGAGTCTCCAGTTCTGTCTCTCTTCATTCTGCCCTCACCACTTTCTTTCTCTTTCTTTTTCATTTCCCCACCACTTACTCGTACCTTTTCGAGGTGCCTGGGGCTTCTGAGTATCTGGAGTTATTTCAGGAGTGGTCTCAGAAGTGCTGTGTCCCCACCTTGTGCATTAAGGGGCAAGTTAGGGGTTGTTTGGGGCATGAGCCTGCATGTTGCCTGACTGGTGGTCATCTCAGGCTAGCTCTCTGTCCAGGCCTCATGTGCTGGTCATCTTGGGCTTGTTCCTTGCCTGTACAACCCTTCCCCACAGTGGACCCACAGATACACAGAGTTGTGTATCTAGGGCTCTCTTTTGCTAAGGGCCTTCTAGTGTGTGGCTTGCTCCCTGTCCTGCGAGCCACTGGGACTTGCAGGGTATGCCAGGCTGGCTTTTTACAGGGAATGTGAGACTACTAATCATTCAGATGTTCACAGGTCAGAACACTGAGCATAGACACAGCCTCCCTCCTCCCTGCCACCTCTTGAAGCATATGTGACAGAGCAGCCACACCTGCAATGCTCCTATCAGCAGGCAGAATTTCCTCCCTCTTCAAGAGTGAATAATATAGTTAATTAACATTCAGGTTTTGGGTACTTATTAAATGCCTTCTTTTTTTATTTATTACTTGCCAAAACATCTGGTTTCTCAGACAGAGGATTATGTTCTATCGTTAAGTTGTTTCATGCTTATTACATTGAAATTTCTCTTTGGCTTTCAAACATCCCAGGTGAAGGCTATAGGTCTTGACGAAGACTGTTCCACTTGAGAGTGGGCTGAGGTGTTTGCAGCCTGATTTTTAGGCAGTAGAAGATGGGACTTTGAAGGTTTCTAGAAAGACGATTTCTCCCTTTACATCCACCCCACCCCCTTCCTTCTCTCCTCCTTTATGGCGCTGCCAAGTCGGGGTTGCACAGGGCGGGCGGGCGCGTGTCTGGCACAGTGCTATCTTCCCAACCTTTCCTTTGTCCTCCTTATGCATAGGTCTCTTTCCCCGGAAGCACAATACACAAGAATGTGGGACCCAGGTGAGCTAGGGTCCGTTCTGATGCCTGCCCGAGCACCTTCAGCATGTTGGCATTTGGAGTGGGTAGACCCCGACAGGCCCATGGCTGAAAGACTCCCCCTCAGTGTGTGCCGAGTGTGAGTGTGATCCTGGCTTCAGGGCTGTAGGACATCTGCAGTCTACTTGAGTATTTTCAATTAGCTGTTGTACCAGTGTTATGGAATACTCTTTTTCTTTTGGTTCCCTGTGTGTTGCCTTTGTGAGGAGTATGGGACGACAGGGGCTGATGACTGACTGGGGTAAAAGGCTGTTTGAGGAAATCTCCTTAGGAGATTGGAACCACTTCAAATCTGAGTCTCACCATGGGATAAAAATCAATGTAAGACAGAAATGTAATGAAAATGACACCTTATTCCCACTAGTGATATTGAGTTGGCAACAACTAAGTATTCAAGTTTCATAATCTGGATTGATTTCTGGAGAAATTTAAAAGCCGTCAATCGCTACACTGCGATGAATATGTAAAAGTACGAGAGGAGGTAATTCTAATCTAAATGAAAGCCAGTGCTGTCAATGCTAATTCGCTTTCTGTTCTGTTCACGATTCAACAAAGCAACTGAAGATAGACTTTGGCTGTTGTCAGTTACCTTCCACAGGGGGTGATGGCAGCATCAGCACCGTCTTTGTAAAAGGGCGCTTCCGCGTGAATGGCATACGCGTCTCACTCACACAGACCAGTGCTTGCCAGACAATGGGGCTGTGTGAGAATTTGTTTTAATCCTATTTTTTTTATCACTGTGTATGAGCTGCATGAAACAACAGCTTTGCTTATGACATTTTCATAACGTAGACAACAGACATTGATTATACTCATTTTCCCGGCACTCTCTGTCCTTTGCTGCTCTCATGGACCCCCTTTCTCATTTCAAAAAGCACCCCTGTCTGCTTTAGTATCTGTTAAAAATAATTAGACTTGAGATTTTGTTTTTGGAGACAAGGTGGCTCTATAAAGTCCTGACCTGAAACTCACTATGTAGACCAGAATGGCCATGAACTCAAAAAACTCTACCTGCCTCTGATTACTTAGTGCTGGGATTAAAGGTGTGTGCCACCATGCCTAGATTAGACATTGAAATCTTTATTTGATGGGTAAGTATGTTTGCCTGAATGTCTGTCTGTCTGTGCACTATACCCATTCAGTGCCCACAGAGGCCAGAAGAGGGCAGCAGATCCCCTGGAACTGGAGTTAGAGATGATGTGTGAACTGACCTATCAGTGCTGGGAATTGAACATAGGTTCTCTGAAGAGCAGTCACTATTCTTAAATCCTAAACCATCTGTCCAGATCCTTAGTGTTATAAGAAAAATCTAGATTCTGCATATGAGAGAAAGAAATGAAATGTATATCTGACAAAATGTATAAACGTACTTTCATGGGGATCAAACTTTGACTGCAGAATCCCTTTTGGTATTACTGGGTCCTTCTGTAATATCATGTAAATGTCACCCATAAATTGTTTCTTAGACTCACACAAATATAGAAGGGAAGTATAATAAATGAATAGAGGAAAAGAGATGATTAATGAGAATTTATTTATGGATTAGTAAGGATTGAAGCAAATTAACTAAAACAAAGAGATCTAACTTACAGACAGAAGTTGAAAGTCAAACTATGTATTGAACCCACGTGTAAGTGAAGGTTAGTTCCTGCCGTACGATGTCTCTGTGGAGAGTGGTATTGCCTCTTTGGGTGCTGGTAAAACAGGAGATTCAACATGAAAATAGAGATTCAAACGCAGAGGCATGGCTATTCATTTGCAGTTATCAACATAAAGCTTCCACATTACTGATCTTGTGAGCACAGTATAAGGAGGTGGGACTCATCTACGGTGCTGTGTGCACTTTCAATTTTAATTTTAGTAATGCTTACTATTTTAGCTTGAAATATTTTCACTTATTACATACCTAGTCATTTTATTAAATTTTATCTTTTAGGTAAAGAATTGCTGTATTCCCCAGGCTAGTGTTGAGCTATCTGTATACTTCAGACTAATCTCAGACTCACAATCTTTCTGTCTCAGCCTCCCCATGGTTTTGAAATTGCTTTCTAAACAATGCCAAAAATTTTAAGAAAGGGTTGGTTTTCTACCAACAAAAAGTGGTGGTTTTATGAAAATGCAACTTTTTTAACAGTGTATTTAGGTGATAAACTGAAAAAGGGATTGTTTTTTTTCTTTCTCTGTCCAATCACAGGCCTGTCACTGTGATTGGACAGGAATAGAGAGGTGGAGCTAGAAGTGGAGGAGGAAAAAGGGCAGAGAGAGGAAGGGGCGGAGTTTCTTCATCATGGAGGCAAAGGAAGATGACGATTCAGACCCCGCGTGGTTAGACCAACCAAGCTAAGGTTTTTACAAAATAGATTAATTAGGTCAAAACATTGTCTTTATCATTTGGCACTGAATTTATTGTATTGGCATCTTGTAATTGTAATCTTATTATTTTATAAACCTGATTAGATAATTAAGCCTTAAGAGTCATGCTTCCCTGGGTACTAGGCACTAGATGAATGATTGTAGGGGTTTGTAAAGCATTGCATGTGAGTGAGATGTTGCTGCTAGCTGGAAGAAAATAGCAAGAGCCTGCTGGGACTTAGTGTTGTGGTCGTATGGTATCAGCAGTAGAACGTGGACTGTGGACCGGCAGGAAAGAGAGTTTGCGGGGTGGATTCATTTTTTTAAATATTCCCGCAACAAGGGATGCCAATAGAAAAGATAGAAGGAAAACATGAGTTCGGGAGCATCCTGTCTGTCCTGGACAAGTTTGGCTTGGTAAGGGAACATAAAGTCTTCCGTTTGTGTGTTTGACTAAATATGATTTGGTTTGTGGCTAAGATGGGGCATAGCCTTGTCCTATCCACATTTGAAGCTGTTTTGCAACATCTTATGCTTACAGAATGTATGCATTTGATTTTTTTCACTTCTAGTTTGCCTGTGAAGAAATAGAAAGTTAGAAACGGCATTGTTAGTGGCTACACACTAGTGATGGTCAGCTTGTCTTGCCTAACTTCTGATACATGCTCTCGGCTGCTGCCTCGAACTCAAGGTGCCCAGCTTCTTACTGGCCTTTGTGTCTTACTTCTGATTGCTAGACCCCTGTTCCTCCGTCACTGTGTCTATTTCTTCTAGTTTTTTTGATGATCAGAATCATGCTGTAGTATTGATGGATGTCAATGACTTTGGACAAAGGCATTGGCCTTAACTCAGAAGAGAATTAACTCTAGGGAAGTAAAGCCTGCCATCAGTCATCTTACACTGTCTTTACAATTCTTGTGGTTGGGAAATCTGAAGACATGCTTTCTCTTAAGAGTCTAAGGACTTAGCTCAGTATAGAACTGCATGCTTGTAGTAGATTTGCAAAATTGTACTGTGCAGATAGATGATTGAGTGCATTATGGGCTGTATCTGACCTGGAAAGACACGTAGCTTTCATAGATCTCCATTCATGGTCTCCTTCCCATTCTTCATTGATATGCATGCTGTTTATACCAATACAGGATTGTGAGCCAGATAGAACATGGTACAACATAAGAAACTACATATGATGAATGTTCTCAGCTTTTAAAAGTCTGAGCGATTTGTAAAATCACATTTATGCTTACACTTAGTCTTTTGTCCCCTAGAGCACATTTTACTATTTGAATGAAGATCACAGTGTCATGTACTTGCCCAATTTGAGTTCTGTTAAAGCATCCAGCTGCCCTGCCACTTTATTGTTTATAGTGAGAGGCAGAGCTGGGTGATAGCAAAATGAAATATTGATGGAAATGCACAGAAAATGTGGCAAAACCATGTGTTTGAAATGTATGTAAAGCTCCTTGAAGTGAAATGGTGATTTCAGTGAATTTATAAAGATGTTTGTGTATCTCTTTAGTGATAAAACTGTGTTGACAGTGGAATTCCTAACTCAATCAAGAGCATGGATTATAGAATTTATTAATTTTACAATTTTAAGAATAATTTAATAATAACAATGTAGGAAATATGTGCAACAAGCACTGTTCTTTTGGTAAATCTCTTTAATATTGGCACAGTCTAATAAAGATGCATGTGACTACCACACCATTTCCACATGCTAAATATTTTTAGATTGATTTCAACAAGAGAGACTAGAGAGTACCCCTTTAGAAGTCTCAGGAGAACTGCTTAGTATTCTTTTGATAAAGACCCATATGCACACAATAAACAATCTCATGTATAATACAATTTGAACAGTTAATCAGGTTGCCTTTTAACCTTCCTGAAATGTTAGGCCTAGATTTCAAACTTAATCAGGGAGGTGAAGTGAACATATTTGTGTGAATATTGTAATATGACTATATATGCTTTCCTCAGAATAACAAATTTCATGTTCAAGGCAAAAAAATGGAGAAAAAACCAACAGAAATAAGTATCAATGCCTTTAAAAATTTTTATACAAGAGGTCCAAGATCTGTCCATTTGGTAAGGATCTGGTTTAAAGAAGCTGCTCTTTGCTGATACATAATATTCCTCTGATGGATGTAGACAGAGGGATACAAGATGGACAGCTAGATGGAGCTGCCTTTCCACTAGTTGCGAGCTTTTCCATTACTGAGAAGAGCAAACTCTAGATGGCTTAGATTTATTTTGAGAAGAAAAGTAAAGAGAATATTCTCTGGTGGACCAGTAATGACAGTAAATGACGAGCCCCATTACAAACAAAAACAGAATAAATTGTCACTTAATTGAACACAGTGATGCGAAGGTTACCAAGGGGCTTCCTTCCCAAATGAAGTGTTTTGTGAGACACAGCCAAGATCACAGCTGAACCCTAAATCTGTATCGACCCTAAATCTTCAGTGTGTAATTGCCTCACTACTAGCTAACTAGATTAAGTTGGTGAAATATTTTAAATGTAACATCTAGGGATATATACAGCACACTCAATTTCTTTTATTAAATGAATTTATTCCTGGTTGCTTTGTATTTCATGATAGCTGCTATAAATTTCTTTTCATACATATTAATAGAGATTGTTTTCTGAAGTAACTTAGACCCCCAAATACACAGTTACATTTAGAAAGCAAAGGCCTAATTCCCCCTTTTTTTGCTAAAAAATGAAATAGATGGGTAAAAGAAAACAAAATAAAACATTTACTTTTTTTTAACCCACCTCCAGATTAATTATGTAGAGTTTAAATTCCTTAAATTTTGTTGTTGTTTTAGTTTCTAAGACTTTTCATAGGCCTGATAACTTAGCACAAATTACAGCATTCCATGTCTGTTTGTTTGTCTGCTTATTTATTTATTTATTTATTTATTTATGTTTATTTACCTGAGACTGCGCTACATCCTGTTTTTCCTAGAGAGGCACCTCAACCCCCACAGGAAACTCTCACAGTCATTCTTCCTTTGAGAGGGAAAAGCAGTGTGCTCTCCTGAATGTTTCTTCTAGTTTTAGCACAGTTTTTCTGTGAATGACTGAGGAAAGAAATACAGCACCAAGGACAGCGCTCTTTACTTGGGTGACCTTTTGTCACAGTGATGTTTCCCAGCCCACCTGGATCACATTTTAGATGTCCTCAATTGTTGTGAAGGCATACTTTGTAAACTTCTGAGGGCCACTGAGATCCTTTCATGGGCTTACCATGGTCAACATTATTGAGAAAACAGTGGTAAAGCACCTGTGGCCTTCTCTACTCTGCTGGCTTTTGCACTGACAGGAAAAACAAAAACAAAACCACCGTGGACCAAAGTCTATGCATTTCCATACTCCTTATAGGACGGAGTAAGCATTGCTTCAGAAAGGCCACCTCATACAGAGTCTCAAGGTCCTTACGTCCAAGACACATACAGCTCTCAAAGCTTAGAGTGCTTCCAAAATGCATATCCATGAGGCTTTGAACCAGTCAGTTGTAGGCTGGACTGTGTGGAGGAGAAAGCTGGCTTTAGCTCTTGACATGCATACACTGAAAAAGAAACAGACAAAAGCAATGTGAGACACTCCTCTTTTACACTTGTGTGGGGAAAAACAATCTGCATTTTAGGCCTGAAACAAGAAAGTAAGAAAGAAGGCGACCAGGGAGATGTGCTACTAGCATTTCTTCACATTCGGTAAATACCAACAGCCCAGATCTGATCACTTCCTAACCTAGATGACAGCACAGGACAGTCAGCCACACTTGGACCAGGGATATTTCAGGCTCTCAACTTCTGAAAAATGGACACTAAGAGCGTTCTCTATGCACCCCCCCCCACAGTTATGTGATCACAATAGAATATCTGTTTCCACTTTGATAAGGTCAGCTTTCATTGTTCATATCTTTAAAAAAATTTGATAGGTCCTTTCTCTATAAAAGGCATATGGTTTAAAAAGGAATCCAAGCCTTAATTGTTTTATGGAAATGTGATGCAACATTTACAAATGACCATCTGAGCACCATGATTCAGCAAACTGACATAGTATCATGATGCCTTCCAAACACTTATGCTTATGCTCACAGATACATGCTGTTCTCAGTCCTAGTCAGAGAAGTCTTCTTCAGTGGATGGTGCTGAGTGCAGACACATGGCTACCCAAGATGCTGAGACTTAAGTGATGGTTGAGGACCCCGTCCTGAACAAGATGTTTATACCATTCCCTGTAAGGCTCAGGGAACATTTCAGAAAGGGGGTCAAAATAACATAAGAATCAGGAGATAGAAAGAAGGGTTATAGATATGTTATTTCCTGAGCTGAGGCATAGCCATGGCAACTACAAACTCATAGCAGCTTTATATGCCTCCCTTCGGTTTGGACAAGAATGCACCCAATGGGCCAGTTAGATGGCTCAGTGTGTAAAGGCACCTGCTGCCAAGCCTGATGGTCCCTGGGTTTTATATCTGGTTCTCATATGGTAAATGAGTTATTGCGAGTTGTCCTCTGGTCTCCCCATATATGCCTGGCCTGCTCAGTACACACAAACATGTACAAATGCAAACAAAGTATATAAGTGTAATTTTAAAAATTCAAAAAATGAGGATGAGCTCATCAATAGTTAGGTAGAGGTGGAGGAAGAATTGAGGGGCTCTACCCCTCACTGCTGAACTACTTGCTGTGGGTAGATCAGGCGAGAAGGGTGACTATTGTGTTCAGTTGTGTGACCTTGATGATACCACTGGGCTTCAATGGACAGTTGTAATCAAATGGTCACACAGGTGGCCCTGGATAAACAAAATCTGTCACAGAACGAAAAGGAAAGACATGAATGAATCTGAGCTAGGTACTCTTGCAGTGAGGAGGGGTTAATAGGGATGTGAGAGAGATAAGAGAGGCCATGGGGAGAGAATAATCCTATTGCATTATGTACAAAAGTATCCAATAACAAAATTAATAAATACAAAGTTAGGAAAAAGTTACTGATGTACTTGATGTGTGAACTCTTCATTCACACCATAAACCCTCAGCATGTAGAATAGACTCAGTAATGACATTGTGTCCAGTCTGGTATCAGCATGTAGCATAGACTCAGTAATGACATTGTGTCCAGTCTGGTATCAGCATGTAGCATAGACTCAGTAATGACATTGTGTCCAGTCTGGTATTTTCTTCCCCTTTTCTTCAGGTTTGTGGTATGTTGTGGTCAGTTCTCATAAACTATAACTGAATTTCCCCAGAACAGACAACAAAGATTTTAATACACATAGTTTTCATACAGATTCTGGGTAACTGACATGCAGAACATGGTGACTCAAGGGTGAAGAAATATTTTGACACTACTTATATTTTAACAGAAATATAAAATGTTAGGATCAAAAGGATATCTTTAAGAAATCAATAGATAAAAAACACAAAATAAACAAGAAAATAAAATATCTGAATAATAATCATTGTGACTGATATATTAGGTAGTTAAATGAAGACAGCATACACATTGGTTTCAAAATACATAGCACATCACATAAATTTACCATGTGTTTTAAAACAAGTTAAAATAAAACACATTTTCCCAAAATTGAATTAATAGTGGACATAATAGTTTTCACACAATATAAACAATAGTAGCAGTAACGAAATGTATTTTCTTTCAAACTCCTAAAAATTTCTGAAGAGGGAATAAATGTAGTTATAAATAATTTAGAAATTAAAATAGCAAAGTAGCTTATTATTAAGCTTGTGGGATATAGCCAACACTGTACTTAAGAAACTTTATGGATTTCGATGCATCAAATAGGAGACAGAAGTTTGAAAATAAAAGGGGAAAGAATTCATCTTGAGAACTTGAAAGAAGAAAATAAATAAAAGGGAGTACAAAAAGAACAAACCATGTGTTTGCTGTGTCAAAGTAAACAAAATATATGTGGTAAGAAAAAAACCACTGCCAATGCCTAAGATTTGTTCTTTAAAATAATCAATGAACAATTAAAATACTGAGTGAACTATACCAAGGAAAAGGGGGAAGAAGACCCACCAGAAATGGGGAAATATGATATAGCCTCAGATATGGTGAGGAATTTAAAAGGTGAGAGTATCTTATGCATAATGTTTTATCAAAGATGTTAAAAAATTTTTTTTCTGAGTTTGAGTATATTTCTCAAAAATGGCATCAGGCTTTTACAGTCATTACAAAAGAGAAATGAAAAATCCAGCAGCTCAGCGGTTGAGGTACATCTGAGGCCACCTGAAACACACTGGGTCTAAAGCAGCCACCTCTTCTGGATAGGCGCTGCACCCCCCTCGAATGCTCTGTCTCGAATCTGAATGTGTAAGTAAGTCCATGCACAAAGCGAAAACCAGGCTTATATAGTATACAGAAAACAGGGTGAATGACAAAAGTCATGTAGGCAGGTGAGGGCCACATCAAGGTCAGGAAGATCAGGCATCCAGGTGTGAAGCAGAAGAGCAGTGGTGCCCTTCCTGCTGGGGCTATTTTTTCAGTCCCAAGCTAATTCTCTGGGTCTGTTGGAGGCAAGAACCAGGAAGTCCCATTCTAGCAGTTCTTGAGAATGCCCTTAAGTGAGGGAAGCCCTTCAATTACTCTCTGATATGTAAAGCAATTCTGTCTTCTGTGGGACTGCTCTGAGAATTCTAACTATGTTTACAGTTAGCAATAGTGCCTGACCTCTATTCCTAACTCTGAGGACATCCTGTCTGATAGGGCAGCTTCCTTGTGAGAAATTCCAAGCTAAGGACAGCTTGGTAATAAATTAGGATATATTGGAACGCTTTGCTGGCCAGTGAACAATGTTTAATCTTAAGTTTTAGCTATTTACAAATCGTATCTTGGGGCACCTTTATGTCTGAATAAGAAGGCATGTTGACGATTGCAAAGACTACTCTGGAACACGTCTGAGTTAGGAGATGCCAACGGCTGACTGAATACCCAGGAGGCAAAAACTCCCTTTGAAGTCATAACGCCTCTGGCCATGATCTGGTTTTCAAGCTGGATACTGCAGACTTTACTGGAGTAGACAAGTGGGCGTGGCAGGTCCTAAGTTCAATTCCCAACAACCACATGAAGGCTCATAACCATCTGTAGAGCTACAGTGTACTCATATACATAAATAAATAAATAAATATTTTAAAAAAAAGAAAGGAAGGAAGGAAGAAAGAAAGAAGGAAGAAAAAGCAAAGGAGCTGGAGTGGGTCCCACACAAAACAACCTCTTATAGAATGGGTTACTCCTTGAAGATAAGAATCAGAGATCAATCCAAGCTCAGATCAGCAATTCCAATTTAAAATGTTAACACTAAAAGAACACTGAGTCACCACCACAGAGCTGATAAGTTAATATGTATGCAGTATTATGTGTGTATATGATATTAAATGTACCTGTGGCTATTTAAAACCATACAGATTCTGAATCATCTTGCTCCCCCTCTCTCAATGTTAAAATTTTTAATATTAAAATATTAAATGAATGACTTTCATAGACTATTAAGAATGACTAAGGAAGACATAAGAGAATGCACTTAGACTAATAGAGGAAGAGGAACTTGAGACTTCAGTGTGAAAAATGTACAAGTTAAGAAAGAATTTCAAAGAGTTCTGAGAGTGAGGTCTTCCATCTCCTCAGGAAAACAGTCTCCACTTCCTATCGAGTGTTCCAGTTAGACACTTGCCCCTTGTTGTATGAAGGAAGAGCCACCTCAATGTCCAACTTAGACAGGCACAACCCCTAAAGAAGGTGGCATAAGAATTTAACTTAGAGAGAGAGAAGAAGACATGTGTTTGAAAAGGCGTGTCCTGTTCTTTTCCTACATGTATCTCTGTCTAAATACTTAATTAACTCTATTAATTTTGTTGCACTTTGGCTGGTACTAAAATTCTTTTCTGCATATAGTCTGGAATGTGGTCTTGCCTGAGGTTTCTCTGACTGCTCGTGACAGTACCTGGTTATGTCTTTCAGTGACCACTGTCAGTCTTATTTCACACCCACAGTCCCTATCAGGGGGTCCTACTCCCAGTCCTGGTGTTTGGAGAGCAAAAGTGTTCAAAGTGTAGACATCAACTAGACATGGTTCTACTCTTTAGATTTTTACGACTCTGACTGATCAGATTGAGAAAGCAAGTCTTAATTCACAATTTTCAGTTGAACTTTAAAAATTTTTAGTTAGCTTACAAAAGATGAGTTTCAATATGTTTTTTAATAAATGTACATTTTGTGTAGAGCACATAAATATGTGCAGGAATGTTTATAGTAGTGTTAATGCAATAAAGAAAAGTGCAAAAGTCACCTAAAATAACCCATTAAATAGATTATGAAAAAATTAGATTATGAGAGAGCCAGGGAGATGGCTCACTGGTTCAGTGTGCTAACTTCACAATCATCAAGGCTTAGAGTTCAGATTTCAGTAGTCACATAATAAGCCAGGCATTTGGTGCATGTATGTAACTCCAGCTCTGAGAAGGGCAGGGATAGGCAGGTCTCTAGTGCTAGCTGGCTTGCTGACTTCCAGCTTGCTGAGAAAACATGAACTCCAACTGCAGAAAGAGACCTTACCTCAAAGTAATAGATGACAAAGTGATAGAGGAGGACACCTGACACCCTCTTCTGGCCTCTGATCAACTGTACATGCATGCACACACACACACACATACAGGTGTACATACTCATGCATATATATCCAGTAACACACAAATATGAAACCTTCAAAAGCAGAGTAGCAAATTATTGTAAAATACATTTACCATATGCAATTAAAATGAGTGAATGAGATTAGAAGAATTTTAATCCAACAGCATGACTGCTCTGATAGCATCCAAAGACCTCCTAGGTCTGTGTGATCCAGCTGAAATGCAGACATGCCCTCAGCACACACACACCCTCAGCACACACCTTTAGTCCTTCTGGCTGGAATCTTTTAGTATATGCCTTTGATCTCAAACAATGATATCTTGATAATTGAGGAGCAGACAAAGAATCTAATCAGAAAGATTTGGCAGAATGAGAGATTTGAGAGAAAGAGAAGCCATTTGAGACCAGCACAGGGAGAGTGAGTCAGTCTGTTGTGAGTTCATACAGTTCAGTGCAGGTCAGCAGAGATGGCTGAAACCAGAGAATAAGAAGGAACCAGGGAGATAGAACCTGTAGAGACCACCTTCACTAGATAGGCACGGCTCCTGGTTGAGGGATGGGGCCATCCACCCATCTCAAAGTTTTTAACCCAGCAATGTTCCTGTCCAAAGGAAGAACAGGGACAAAAAAATGGAACAGAGACTGAAGGAAGGGCCAACTGGGGAATGGCCTCAACTGGGGATTCATCTTGTCTGCAGACACCAAACATGACACTGTTGCAGTGATCAAGAGGTGCTTGCTGACAGGAACCTGGTATGCCAGTTCCTTGGGAAGTCTGGCCAGCAACTGACCAATGCAGATGTGGATGCTTGGAGCCACCATCAGACTGAGCTCAGGGACCCTGGTGGAGAAGCTGGCATAAGGACTGGAGGAACAGAAAGGAATTGCAACCCCATTGGAAGAGAAATATAGGCTGGCCTAATCACTCAGTTCTCCCAGAGACTAGACCACCAACCGAGGAGTGTATCTGGAGGGATCCATGGCTCCAGATACATATGTAGCA
The DNA here is from genome assembly GCF_008632895.1 of Mastomys coucha. Lineage (NCBI taxonomy): Eukaryota > Metazoa > Chordata > Mammalia > Rodentia > Muridae > Mastomys > Mastomys coucha. The sequence continues at coordinate 90,205,087 of NW_022196915.1, read as the reverse complement.
GAGGATGGACTTGCCTGAAAGAGAGGAGACCTTTGGTCTCAGGGAAGTTTGATGCCCCAGCGTGGAGTATGCTGGAGCAGTGGTGTGGAAAAGGGTGGGTGGGAAGGAAAGCACCCTCATATAAGGCAAATGGAAGGAGGGGTTGATGGAGGGGTAACCAGGAAGAGAGATATCATTTGAGATGTAAATTAATGTAATGACTAATAATAATAAAAAAAGGAGCCAGAAAATTAAAACAAATTATCAGAGTTAGTTTGAGCCCAAGCAGAGCAATTCAGTCAGAAGCTGAGAGAAGCCAGATTGAATCAGTCAGCTTGGTGAGGAGTTTGAGTCAATACAGCAGAGTTGAACCAGACAACTAGAGTTCAGAAAGAGCTAGGAAAAGTGAGGTAATTCAGCAGTAAGCTTTGGAGGTGACAACTGCATCTGGCAAATATAGTGAGAACTATATATAAAATCTCATAAACATAATGTTGAGCAAAAACTACAAGCTGTTAAAGTAGTGTTTGAATTTGGATTAATATTTACATCAAACCTATGTCCAAACATATCTATAACAGTTGTTAGCAGTGTAGCTAAATTGAAAATATGCTACTTGTTTTGGGGTACCTGTTTCTTCAAAACCAGGAAATTAAGGAAAATATTACAGTATATTGCAGTTAAAGCTTTTATTCAAAACATTAATTAGCCTTTAAAAAGTATTCTTTTATTCTATTTGCAAAGATTATTTTTTAAAATTATTTTTTCAAAGTAGTTTTAACTTTCCAGAAAATTGGGAGAAGCATAAATAGATTCCCTGTATTTTCCACACATCTGAGCTTCATTGAGGCAGAGTATTTTTAGTATGACCCAAATTACAAGAAAACTCAAGCATATATAATGTCCCTAGAAGTAGTTGATGAATATTACTACTCTTGGTAAATTTTTGCTTTTCTTGTCTTTAGTAAAAATATATTAAATGAAAAAATTCTAGAAATAAACACTTCCTAAGTTTTTAATTGCTTGTTGTTCTGAATAATATGAACAAATCCTGTACCACTCTGCCACACCACACCCAGAAAGTGAGTTGAGACTGTGTCTAGTTATCCATGCTCTATATAATACCTACCTATTCATTGCCTAGATGCCTCAATAACCAGATTAATTGATCTGGTGTTACCAGAAAAAAAATCCAAGGAGTTTAGAGGGTTTGGGGAATGGAATTTTCAAAGGGAAAAGATTGGAAATGTTACATCACCTATTTGACTATTTCTAAACCATATTCACAGATCTTAGATAGATATATTGGAGCACTTGATTAAATAAGCCCTATATTTATATTAAAACTAGACAAATGAAAAATAGCATACTTGTTTCTCAAGGGAAAACAAAAGTTAAATTAGAAAAGTAATATTGCTAAAGAAATATTTTTGATTCAGGAACAAAGATTATCGGCATTTCATGATTAATATTGCTGATGGCTTTCAGCAAATATGTTATAAATCTATGATGAAGATAGAGACTTAAAATGTTAATTTACTGTATCGTGAGTAGGAAGCATTTGATACAGTGTGAGATCCTCTTTTTCTTTGAGACATAGGCTCTTTGATTTCTGCCTTAGTCTTCCTCAAGCTGCAGCCCATGCCTACCAACTCTGCGAGGTTGATTGATGTTACAAACCACTGGTTTTTACTCATCTTTTGACTCATGCTACAAATTACCAAGTGTTTCGAAGGAAAAGGCAGCAGAAAAACGTTCTGCTGGACACTCTTAAACCTCATAGGCTTGAGTCCTAAACCACAATATGAGAGTGTTTGGAGACCAGCTTTTAAGGTTAAATGGGGTCAGAAAGATGAAGGATTAACACCATAGGGTTAATGATCTTATAAAACATCTTGCTTGTAGCATCCTTGGACATTTGACCAAAGGACTCACCTTTGCCAAAGTCAACACTGCAGAGACACTTGTATGTCCATGTTTACTGCAGCACTATTCATATCTATAGCTGAGATCAAAAGAGGAATAGTGTTGAGACTCTGCATGCCTCCTAGCACTTGATCTGACTGGGTCAGTGAGGGAATGAAGAAAAGGGAGACAGAGAAATAGACAGACAGATAGACACACACAAACACACACACACCCAGAGAGAGAGGGGGGGGAAGAGGGAGAGAGAGAGAGCTGGGATAGGTTAGACTGGGCTCTCTGATGAGAAACCTCAGTGTATTTACTATCAAGAGTTGAACAGAGAGATGAGGTAATTGCATACAGGTGAATAAAGAGCCCTGGTTATTAATACAGATAAACAAGGAGGTAAGTTTATGGCATATAGCTGCATCAAGAAGACAGTTTAGCTAATCTCGGTAGGTGCATTCTCTGTAGGGGAGCAGCATTCAGGTCATAAATATCTAGGAGAAGAAAGCCAGCATGGACATTTTTCTGCACACACTGTCAGTGCCCACACATGGGGCAGGGAATGCTGTTGCCATGTGTCTTCCCAATGGGAAGCTTTTCCATTCTACTGTGGTCTGAAACTCTGGGTTCCTTGACATAGTTGTACCCGTGCCAACAACACACCCTGGGCTTCCTATTCTCCCTACAAACAAATGCAGAGCAAATGTAGTAAATATGAACAATGGGATGTTTTTCAGCCACGAAGCTGAATTAAGTTATATTGTTTACAGGTAAGTGTATGCAACTGGAGATGATTGCATCAAGGGAATAAAGTCATTCTCAGATATCATATGTCTTCTCTCCTGTGTGGACTGTAGATTTTACAGAGATAAAAAACCATAGAGATAAATATATTTGTATGTATAATATATGTTTTTATATGTATAGTAATAATTAGTTTTTAAAAAGTCATGTATGTTCGCATTGAAATGTGATCTATACCCATGAGGCAGCATGTCTTGTAGGTAGGCAAAAGGGATGTTGAGTCTGTCCCCACTGCTGTGGGCTGTGACATCTCATCCTCTCCTGATTGTTCAAGTTTGTTTTTGTCTTCATCGAGGTGAGAAAAAAAAGTAGTGTTTATTAGCTAATGATTTTAAAGATTTGTATTGAATTTTTAAGCATGGTTTAAAAATAAGACATAGGTACCCTCCCCACAGAATGGCTTATACTTTTTGTACATTTTCAGGACCATACTTAATGATGGAAGGACAGCAAACAAGTGACTTTGTCACAATGATGACAAATGCATCATGTATTTTGTTTTACCTCTTGGCTTGCTTTGTAGTCTGTTGGTAAGTAATGGTACATATTGAACACAACACCATAAAGATACTTAGTGCAACTGAACGAAAGCTGCCTCTGTCTTGGATGATTAAAGACCTTATGAAAGAATCCTCACTGTGGGCTTTTGACACTGCTACTGAAATCTTGACACTCGAGGAGTAGACTTTGCCCATGTACATTATGGGATGGGTTTCTTTATTTTTTTTATACTTGTTAAAAGGTGTTTAATTAGATTGACTTCCAGACTCTGGTCTGGCTTAGTTCAATAGTTGCCATCTCCCAGCAGAGAGGCTAGATGTCTTAGTAGTGCCAGCATGGTGCTAGAACCTGGAGGATCCTGGAGGGATGCTGCCTTTCACTCTCTGTTGGATCCTTGCAGAAACTGTCTCTAACAGCGGAGAGATGAACTTGCCAGGAAGAGTGAAGGCAAGCAAGTAAAAAACAATGGTTTCTACCTCCACATCTCTTTATCTGGCATGACAGCAGGATATGCTACCCCGATTTATGGTGGGACTTCCTGTTCAAATGATCTTTATGAAGAGCTATGAATTTAGCAAAAAATACAGTGTGTTGAGATAAGGAAAGGTGACGAAGAGCCCAGACCTTGTCCCCTTTTGTCATGGAACAAGGCATTCAGCAATGCCTGAACTCAGCAATCCAAGAGACATCAAGCAGGTAAAGCAGAAATGGTGTGCTTCAGGTTGATGAGGTGGAACTTGGACACAGAGAGACAATTCCATTCACCATGGACTTTGCCCTGGATCCGATGGGTTTCTTATTAAGGACTCAAATATGATAGGCTTCCTAAGTGCGGTGAGCGCTACAGGTTTGTTTTCCCAGTACTATTTATATTTTATAACAGTTTCGTTGACACAGAATTTGAAATTGTATCAAGGCTGCTGGATCTCCAACCTCTCTCGTTTCTTCTTTTTAATTTTTTTAGTGGACAATTGCTAGTTACCATATGTGGTACAGATTGGTGTTTTGATCAATGCATGCGTGCTAGGCAGAGTCAGTTAAGTTAGTGTGTAGATCAATGCATGCATGCTAGGCAGAGTCAGTTAAGTTAGTGTGTATATTGCTTCTTGATTTACTTCTATGTCATCATTTAGATACATATTGATCTGTACTGTGGCTTAGTCATAGCATGTGCTAATTATAAACTTTATCTAAGTAACAAACTGAAAATTTTAAGTTTCCGGAACAGTATTTTTGTTTTTTGTATAATTTGAAATGAATTTGCTTTTAAAATAACTTTAGCAGGAAAGCTCATTTGGTGCGCCCTGACAGTGGATGATGTACAACCTAAAGGTACTTTAGTGAATCTTGGCAAATGCCTTGCCTAGTAATTAAGAACTAAGTGCTGTGCATTTAGAATTCCAACCTTCTTCTTTTTTTCCTGAGTTGAAATATGTTCAAAGTAACTACAAAAGTTTTCTGACAGGTTGACATATAAGAAGAGACAGGGAGATAAAACAAAAAGACGATGTTCATGGATTACAAAAATCAGTTTATATTTTAAAATCGTATTTGAGATGAAGAAGAAATATATAATAAATGACTGAATTTTATTGGGGAAAAAGCCAAGCAATCATTTGAAATCATAAGCGTCTTTTTGACTCAGAAAACACATAATTTATGAATGACTTAGTGGTGGAAAGGCGCCCTAGCCTGCTTGGCTTGCCCCCAGGTGGTGATAAAAGCTGCGCCGCGGAGCAGAGAGAAGCCAAAAAGACAGATGTAAGCAGGATGCCGAGTTCTCTTCCGAGGACTCTGGTGGGCGACGATTTTTGATTCTTTGGAATAAGTTGACCCAAGTTAACTGACGCACTTCAGTACTGTGGGTCACATGAAGGAACACAGCATTCTTCCTAAGTCCTACATCCTGGAGAATGCCACTTTCTTCCCTTCCCCCAAGTCCTTCTGCCAAATATCATCGTATCAGCCCGAGGCCCTTATCTTCTCAGCTACCATCTTTGAAGGGCCAAGCTTCAATTTTAAGGAGCTGTGGTAATTATAAGGATAGTAAAATAAGAAGAGCTACTCATAAACAATGTTGAAACCGCTTGCCCTAGAATTATATTGCATATTTAATTTTTTTTGCTTACAGACATGAAATTGTATCTTGCCATGTAATTACATATCTAATTGTCACATTACAAATGAATGTTAGAATTTCACGTTCATTTATCTGATACAAAGACACATTATTTGGCAAGACATCGTTTACGGATGGGAGAATTTTATTGCTAATATGTAGTCTGAAAATTGAACACCACTTTTTTTTTGTTAAACGAAAAGCTTCTCTGAGAGAAACCAAAGTGTCTTGTTTTGCTCTGATTCTAAGATGGGTGTGGAATCACGGATTTGCTCTGTTCATTTGTTCTTGCAATGTGGAGGATTTGATTTTGGACCTTCTTCATGATAGCAAGTACTCCACCATAGAGCTACATCTCCATTTTTTGTATTCTAGTTTCAACACAGCAGATCACTAAACTTCTGTTCTGTTAGTGATAAATTTGATATTGTGACATTAATAGAGTTTGCTTTATCTGTATTCTAAAAGAAGCTTTATGTTAGACATTTAAGTTTATGGAAGAATCATAAAGATAGTACAAAAGAGTGCTCCCTGCCTCAGCTTCCCCCAGCATTAATATTTTACATTAGTGTCGTATATTTATTGTTATTAATGAGCCAACATTGAGGTTAGGAGGTGGCCCAGTGGATAAAGTGCTTTCAGTGGAAGCATGGGTACCTATGTTTGGATCTCAAGTGGTTGTACCCATCTATAATCTCAGATCTGGGGGGGACACAGAGACAGGGAGAATCCCTGGGCCTCACGATCCAGTCAGGCTTACATACATGAACTCCAAGTCAATGAGAGATCCTGGGTCTGAACAAAATAAGAAACAAACGAAAGAACAAAACCTTGACTTTGATAAAAGTTCATCTATGACTCTCCTTGTCATGTACCTGTACACACACACACACACACACCAACATTGATATACCTATACTTCATTCAGCTTCATTCAGTCTTCCTTAGTTTGTATCTAACAGCTTTTCTTAACTCTAGGATCTCATTCAGGACACCAGACTTCACCTGCTTGCCACATATCCCTTAGATTCCTCTTGTCTGTGACCAATAACCAGTTTCCCGTAACCATGATGACCTTGATAGTTTTAAAAGCACTGATCAGGTATTTGCAGAATTGTCCCAGTTTAGACCTGTTTGGTGTTATTCTCAGGATTAGGCTAGGGTTTGGCTTTGAGAGGAAGGTCACAAACCTCAGAGTACCACTCATGCCATGTCAGAGGTATACATGATCAGCATGCCTTTCCATTCTCACTGTTGACCTTGATAGTCTGCTTGAGGTAGCAGTTGTCTTGACTACAGAGCCATTCTTCCCACACAATCCATACTGCACACTTTGAAGGGAGTCATTCCATCAAGTCCACATTAAAGGATTTCGAAGTTGTGCCTCATGTTCTTGGGTAGGAAGTATCTACAGGAGTTATTTGTAATTCTCCTGAGAAGACTGTGATGAGCAGAATTCTACATGGCTAACCACTTCCAACAAACCTAACACTCTGCATAAAGGATCGTACCACTAAGACTTTAGGCCTTTTTGAAGAAAATGTATAAGAAATATTCTATCAATGAGCCTGTGTTGATTGGTTTTATGCCAACTTGACACAAGCTAGAGCCTTTATGGAGCAGGGAGGTTCAATTGAGGAAATGGCTCCATAAAATCAGGCTGTGGGCAAGCCTGTAGGACATTCTGTTAATTAGTGGTTGATGGGGAGGGCCCTGCCCACTGTGGGCAATGGAGCCTCTGTGCTGGTGGTTCTGGGTTCTATAAGAAAGCAGGCTGCATAGGTCATAAAGAGCAAGACAATCAGAGCTCCCCTCCTTGGCCTTTACATCAGCTCCTGCTTCCAAGTCCTTGCTTGATTTTGAGTTACTGTCATGACTTCCTTCAATGAAGAAGAGTGATTTGGAAGTTTGAGACAAATGAACCCACTCCTCAGACTGCACTGGCCATAGTGTTTCACTGCAGTAATGGTTACCCTAGCCAAAACAGAGAGGTTTTGCTGTCCATTTCAGATCCTACCCTATTTATCACCTATCTAACTTCATGTTCTCTCTTTTTGTTCTTTTGTTCCTTCTCCCTCTAGAGTGTGTGTGTGTGTGTGTGTGTGTGTGTGTGTGTGTCTGTGTCTGTATATGTGTGTGTCTATGTCTGTATCTGTGTCTATGTCTGTGTTTCTGCATGTGTGTGTCTATGTATGTGTCTCTGTATGTGTGTGCCTATGTCTGTGTCTTTCTTGCTTTCAACATACTGAGTCCAGTTTGTGTTGACTAACTACTTCTGGGTATGAGGCCCACCCAGGAGTGTGCTTGATGTGCTTGGTGTCACACACAAATCTGACTTTCCCTCTCTCAGTGGCAATCAAATGCCAATGGCACCTCAGCCTATCTCCTCTGCTCCATGCTAAAATATTGCCTTGATTGAGTTTATGCATGTCTTATTCATGATGTCCCAATTTTTATGAGGTCATCTGTACATCTTGTATTACCATGTCTACAAACAGTTTTCTTTAAGTCATTCATCTCCTATGGCCCTTACCATCTGTCTACTCTTTTTTTTTATTAGATATTTTCTGTATTTACATTTCCCGGTTTCCCCTTTAGGGGAAAAAAAAAAAAACCTTGTTCCCTTCCCCCTCCCCCTGCTCACCAGCCCACCCTCTCCCAATTCCTGGCCCTGGCATTCCCCTACACTGGGGCATAGAACCTTCACAGGACCAAGGGTCTCTCTTCCTATTGATGACTGACTAGGCCATCCTCTGCTACATATGCATCTGAAGCCATGAATCCCACCATGTGTATTCTTTGGCTGGTGGTTTAGTCCCTAGGAGCTCTGAGGGTACTAGTTAGTTCATATTGTTGTTCGTCCTAAGGGGCTGCAAGCCCTTCAGCTCCAATGCCCCTTTCTCTAGCTCCTTCATTGGTGACCCTGTACTCAGTCCAATAGATGGCTATGAGCCTCTACTTCTGTATTAGTCGGGTACTGTCAGAGACTCTCAGGAGACAGCTATATCAGGCTCCTGTCAGCCTGCACTTGCTGGCATACACAATAGTGTCTGGGTTTGGTGATTGAATATGGGAAGGATTCCCAGGTGTAGCAGTCTCTGGATGGTCCTTCCTTCAGTCTTTGCTCTATAATTTGTCTCTGCAACTCCTTCCATGGGTATTTTATTCTCCCTTCTAAGAAGGATTGAAGTATCCACACTTTGGTCTTCCTTCTTCCTGTGTTCTTGTGGTTTGTGGATTGTATTTAGTAGACCCAAAATACTGTCTACTCTTCTTGCACATAGACCTCTGAGCCTTAACAAAAGGGTCACACAGGAGTCTTATGAAGAAAGTTGACCTTTCAGAATCTATTTTTGTTTGGATATAAAATGTGTAAAGCGGCAGACATGCTGAAACATTTGGTCTTCTGCTTGGTGCCTTGTGTGGAACCATTAAGAGAGAGAACCTTGCTGGAGGTTGCTGGGGAGAGGCTTTGAAGCTGAATAGCCTGGCCTTGCTTCCTGTCCATTGCTTTCTGAAGTGTAGATAGAATGTGACCATCTGACTCCTGTCACCATGCTTTCCTGACCTGTCTTCCCTACCATGATGCACTGTTCCCAACTGAAACATAACCTTTCTCCCCCCAAGGCTCCTCCCCTCCCTGGTATTTTGTCACAACAATAAGAAAGCAACGAAGACATCATCTGACAAATTGAAAAAAATAATCCCTGTAATTTCAGGCCACAGTAGACAATAAAAATTTGAAGCTCCCCACCTCTTCCATCCACTGCCTTACTTTTTCTAAAAATCAAACAGAATAAAGAGATTCTGACTGACTTAAACAGAATAGACAATTATTGAAAATGTAATGGGATCTCATGGCATTATCCCAAAGGCTGAAAACCATCTCAGTGGGGAAAAAAGATATGTAGCCAGAAGCTCAGTTAAAACAAGGCCTGGAAACAATAGGAAGAGACATAACAGCTAGTAACGCTTTTCAGAAGTGACATTGATACGGTGATCCCCAGCCTAGAGGAACAGCGTGAGGCTTGCAGAGTTCTAGAAACAAAAACTAGAGAGAGAGATAAAGCTTGGGCAATGGAGAGAATGTTTTAATTAATCTTTTAAAAATCAGTGCCAAACTCCACAGTGAATAACATGTCAAAAATTAAATACATATACAGTGATGTTAGGATATAAAAAATAGAGTAAGGCTCAGAACTGAGGATGAATGCATATGAATATAATGGCACTTTCAGCTCAAGATCAGATGACTTTTTGTGTACAGTCCAGTTGAATATATAAGCTGAACTATGCTAGCAAAGCCTGGGATGCTGCTCTGGCTCTCAAGAAAGGGTAGAACACAAAGTTTGAGCTTAAGCATCTGTCTTAGGGTTTTACTCCTGTGAACAGACACCATGACCCAGGCAAGTCTTATAAAGGACAACGTTTTGTTGGGGCTGGCTTACAGGTTCGGAGGTTCAATCCATTATCATCAAGGTGGGAGCATGGCAGCATCTAGGCAGGCATGGTGCAGGAGGAGCTGAGAGTTCTACATCTTCATCTGAAGACTGCTAGCAGAATACTGGCTTCCTGGCAGCTAGGATGAGGGTCTTAAAGCCCACACCCACAGTGACACACCTACTCCAACAGGGCCACACCTCCTAACCATGCGGCTCCCTGGACAGAGTATATATATATATATATAAACCATCATAGCACTTTTTTTTTTTTTTGATTTTTTGGCTTAGCTAATGTCATGTAGGCTAAAATCGTGGAAGAGAATGGATGACTTAATCCTAGTCTACCCACAATTAATGGAGGGCAGAGGCATTAAGTGGAGAAAAGAAGTCAGTAGAGCAGTGACCAGGACGCAAAGAAGGACACATAGACACCATGACACTCCCAAAGTGAAGAAACAAACGGGTAAGTAATTGATAGTAGGAAGAAGCATAGGGATGTTTTCTTTTTGAGGCATTGTCCGCCCACCTACGTATCCCAGTCCTCGCCTAAACCCTGCAAGGCAGCTGTCGTCCTCCTTCACTGTCTGAAGAAATACAAAGATATTGAAAAGAAAAGAACTTGTTTAAGGTCACAGGACCATGAGTAACAGAGGTGTGCACCACAGCTCTGACTGCAAGGCTGCATATGTCTGGAGTTCCCAACAGATGATGTATGTTTCAGACTTTCTGTTTGATCTTCAGGGTCACCACAAACCTGCAGGAATTGCAGGTGCTGAGGCCTGGAAGTAATGAACTCTTCAGCTCTAGATAGTATTTGTGAGCTTACAATGGAAGCCCAGCTCTCTCCTTTCAACAACTATATTTGTCAAATAAGGGGATTTAGCACAATGATCAGTAAATCCAATGATCTATGACTAAGTCCCCCAGAAAAGCCAAGTGGACAGTGACCTAATGAAGTGCACATGAGTTTTGTTCAGAGCAGGTGTACTGGCTGGTTTTGTGTGTCAACTTGACACAAGCTGGAGTTATTACAGAGAAAGGAGCCTCTCTTGAGAAAATGCCTCCATGAGATCCAGCTGTAAGACATTTTTTCAATTAGTGATCAAGGGTGGAAGGGCCTAGCCCCTTGTGGGTAGTGCCATCCCTGGGCTGGTAGGCTTTGGTTCTATAAGAAAGCAAACTAAGCAATCCAGGGGAAACAAGCCAGTAAGTAACATCCCTCCATGGCCTCTGCATCAGCTCCTGCTTCCTGACCTGCTTGAGTTCCTGTCCTAACTTCCTTTGGTGATGAACAGCAATGTGGAAGTGTAATCTGAATAAATCCTTTTCTCCCCAACTTGCTTCTTGGTCCTGATGTTGGTGCAGGAATGGATACCCTGACAGAGACAGCAGGGGTAATATATATTCTTTTGTTGTAAAGAATCACTCCATTCTAAAAAGCCAGGAAAGTTACTTAGGTACTGAAAGCACTGAGCATGTTATCTTCCATCCCTGAGGATCTGCAAAATATAACCTGTAGCAAATGGCATTGTATTTTCACTTCAGTGACAGTGACAATGGATCCCATCTCCTTTGTTGTTATTTGCTCCAAAAGAAGACTTTCTGAGTTATCAAAGATGACAGGAGTAAAACAAGCACAAAGATGACCAGATTAAATGAAACAACAGCAGTGAAAACCACCATTGGCTTTAAAAGGAATTTTCCTCTTAGTTTCTATTAACAGATATTCTTACTCTAGCACTTGGCTTTGATTATCTTATTGCATAATGTTGTCAATATGGAGAACACCTTAGTGATGTGCCGCTAACTTTAACACGAAATGTATCTTGGGCTGAATGGGTGCTTAAAAATATTATTTACAAAAAAAAAGAAGAATATTATTTACGCAACAAAGCAAAAAAATAAAAACAATACAGCTCTTATTCATGTGGTATTTGTAAGATGTTTACAAAGCTTGATTTCCGAACATTACTTTTATGACTGTACAACTGAAGACAACGGGAGACAACTCACAGAGTATAGTACTTGTAGGGCAAGCATGTGGAACTGGGTTTGGATCACTAGCAGCCACATAAAGGGTCTGGGTGAGCTGTTGTGTATCGTCACACTCAGTGCTGGAGGGCAGAGACAGGTGGATCCCTGGAGCTTCCCAGCTAGTCATTGCAGCCAAAATTGGTGAGCCCCAGGTTCAGTGAGAGGAGTTGTCTCACAATATGAGGTGGAGAAGGACTTGAGAAAAACATCCAATATCAATATTTACACAGGTGAGCATGCATGAACACACTTGTGTACATCACACACTCACACAAACACAGACACATGCACAGACACACACTCATCTACAGTCAGATAGACCTAGACACACACATACACAGACATACACACATATGCAGACACACACACACACATACACATATACACAGACAGACACAGACACACACATACACAGACAGACAGACACACACACACACACACACACACACACAGACAGAGACACAGACACTGAAAGAAAGACAAACTGTGTAAGTAGGGACAAAACACATACTGGCCACATATGTTGTCTTATAACTTAGGACAAAATGCGAAAGACATTGCATGATTTGTGTTTGCGCTACACCTACAAGAATTCTTATTAAAAATAACTGCAGTAAAGTATAAAAGTAGAAGTTATTTATATCGAGTGCCTGTGCATGTTGTCAAGATAACATATTAACAATAGAATTACAAATACAAAGTACAAATATTGACTTTTCTGATGAATTTGTTGTTGCCTTGCATTGTTTTTTAACTAAACCACAGCACTTGTATTTATGCTCTATGGAAAGAACTTAAAATGTCTTGCAAATATTGAGTGTCATTTTGGGTATCAGGGACAACAAATCTATTAGTAATTGATCTAACATGGAGAAACTGGATGCTTGAATGTGAGACCTTGTGAGATTTTACACAGGCTCCTTGTTTCAAGCACAGGGGAATATAAATCATGGCATCTCTGTACCCTAACCCCACAAACACCAACTCCATGGGGAATATTAACAAAAAGTAGCTACTGAAAAATTATCATGGAAAATATATTCTCTTTAGATTTTATTTTTCAGAGTTGGGCTTAAATGTTAGTCATTGGGTAAACCTTAAAAGAACTAAACACTGACCACGAGAACATTTTATACATTACATTTATGGCGTTCAACCGCTATGTACATTAGGCTTTGCGAAGGTTCTTTTATGGAGACTCAGAGGTTAACGTTTTGTTCAACTTGAAGGACTATTTAATGGTGGAGTCAGACTTTGAATTTAGAACTGTAGTCTAGACTAGGGATCATTATGACAATCACACATACAACTTTATGTCATGAGTACGGCTGACGCTCATCACGTCTCAGAAGCCGATGACGAACATCAGGCCCAGGTGATTATCAACCAGGGAGACAAGCAATGGTTCTAAGTGGTCTGCAGCATCTTACGTTTGTGTAATAAGAACTAAACTCTGCCCTTAAACAAAAACAAAAAACGAACAAACGAACAAACAAAAAAGAGCTGTGAGCCTGAGCCATTAAGGCAGAGCTGTCTCTCCAGCTCTCGTTGGGAGGATAACAGGATGATGGGATGGGGTTGGGCATGAGAAATGGAGGGGAGAGAGTAGATTTGATCAAAACACATTATATGTATGTGTGCAATACTGAAACAATAACAGAAAATTAAAGAAACAGTATATACCATCAAATAGAAGCAGTTGTCCAATGACTGTAACATTATTTAAATAAGTCACCTTGAAATTTGGAAGAATCAATGTCAGTTCTTTAATTAAGTAATTCCCAGATGCTTTGAGAAAAGATACACATTATAAGTAGCTACCAAGTCCGGCCTGGTGACATATGCCTTTAATCCGAGCTCGTGCATTTAGGAGGCATATAAACATATATTCTGACTTTTCCATTATAGCTATTGTATTTCTTTATGCTAAATATGGATTTTGTTCCCTGGAAAGGAACTTCAGGATTATTTGCAAATGTTTTCAGCTGTCCATTTAGGGAAACAAAACAAAAGAAAACACCCCAAACCTTCCCCAACCACAGACCTAGCTCAGTGCTTGACCTCATATTCTGCCTAATCACCATCTTACTGTTAACAGCCTGTCACCAGTTCATCATCCTTCCAATGATGCAGTGTAGGTGGCTGACCCCCTGGAGCTGATTCCATCACAGGGATTAGCCCAGTCCCATCCTGAGAATTAAATCTATAGACAAAGGGCAAGCAGCTAGGCCGCCTGCATCAACTTGATATTAGTTATTTTCTACGTGCATTAGTTCAGTAGTACTCACTGTGTAGAATCGTGAGTGTTCTAGCTGTCATCTCAAGAGTCTGCCCTTAAAAATATCACCATTCCTTGTTCTGTGCGCTTTAAGTACTCTGCACTGTAGTTAAGCTCCTAGCCACTGAGAGGATACAGGGCCACTTAAGGCAGCTGGGGCACTGGGCATTGTGGAGGCTGGTTTTCTTGGGTCTGAAGACAGTAGACCTGAGTGGGCTCTTGGCGAAAACTGAAGTATTGTAATCACTCAACAGTCATGTCTTTCCTCCCCTCTGCTCCTCAGGAATGCTTGACTTTCTGCTAGTTCCCTTGCTTTTGGGAGAACGGACTCCAGAATCAGAACTGCAGTAGGCAATATCACTATTTCAAATTTTATTTCCTGTTTGCCTTACAAGCTTTAGTTTTTGCTTTTGGAGATACAATGCTCAAGGGAAATGTTTTCAGGTGTAATCCATCTTCATCCCGCCAAAGCTTACTACTTCCATGTGGCTTACATACTTGCATGCTGATGTTAGAAGCCAATTTTAAGACACTTTGTTACCATCCATGATTAGAGTCTGAGGTTCTGATGTTTTATTGCTCTTGTCAATCTCACGCCTTTCGGAGATGCTTCGAAAATGTGCGCCTGTTGTTTTCAGCCTGTGAAAGCCCTTCTCAAGTGGGATTGCATATTCAAAGAGGCTACACATGAAATGCCTTCCCTAAGTAACACAGGTTGATGGTGCCTGTGATGTGCTTGGCAGCCAGGCATGCATCTCATTTCAACTGAACTTTGTTTCAGCCCTGGGTTCAGAATGTGACCCAGTTTGACTTTAAATGCAGTCCTTCAGATTGGCCTAGCCCTAGAAGCAAGGACCTGATGGATATTGGGCCATAGATAAAATAAATTATATTGGAACAAAAGTAATGTGAGCAGATAATTAGCCTTAGAGTTCTGGAATTAGTGTAAATATTGCTAGCGAATAGGTTTAGATATAAGTTGTGCACAGCCTTTGTGTCATTGATGGGCAAATGAATCAGTATCAATGAATGTTTGAGGACAACGGGACAGTTTCTGGATCTGAAAAAAAACCTATCGATTGTTTAGGGAATCCTAAAGCAACATTTGTCCCCTATCAATAATGGGGTGCTGGCTCTTACTTCATTTAGATTTTTCAGATTTTAACGAGCTCAGACAATTAACAGGAGAGTGAAAATTTCACCTTAGATGGATTGAAGAGGCTCAGTTTTATTTTTGTCTATGCTGTTGAAGACATCTTGCAAAGGAAATACAAACATGCTTTGAAACGGCAACAACCTCTTACCAATAAGCTCCAGTGCACTTTGTTGAGTGTTTCCCAGAATTCCGTTCCTGTGTCTGATGTGTAAGGGATGGTCCTCAATTAGCTGTGCTGTGTTTCCTCTTGCTTGGTAAGCATTTTTGGTCAAACAAGGAATGGCAGAGTCCCACAATTAGATCAAAAGATCAATCCTAATGTACCATTTTCTCCTCACCCTCCTGCTGTAATAAAGTGGCTGCAGTTCTCCAGGGGACAACTCAAAATCCTAGGACTGATATTTCTAAATTAGCTGACTCTCTGACCTTGCTGGTAATTGCGTTAGTTTATCAATGTTCAACACAATTTATTACTCTCCAATATGTACCAAAGTGTTTATCTCTCAACACTAACAATATTAAAAAATCTAAACTATCTATTGCAGCACAAAGAGGCATCCTTTCATTAGGGAAAATCTAAATGAATAGGAAACGTCACGTGACCTGCGTTTGCACAGAAGAGGGGTGACTTGAGACAGAGGACAGCTGCCATCTGCTCTGATTTAGCGACATTATGTTACCAAAATCTGGAAGAAGAGAAATTAGGTTTTGTTTTTATTTGTGTGTGTGATGCAGGAATAAAATGACATTTTCTGCAATACTACAGTAATGGCTGAGTTCCAACATAAATAATTGGCACCCATAAAACCATACCCAAGCGTCAGAAGGCAATATTAGCATTAGAAGTCACTTTGACTTTAAGCATCGTGCATTTTGCTCTGGGAGAAAAGACATTAAGGACATGAGTCCTATTTGGGGATATAGAAAAACAAAACAAAACATCTTCTTTGCTCGCCTTATCTTGATCATTTTTATTGTATTTTTTAAGCTTTATGTTTAGTTATGGTGGTAGACAAGCTGTGATAGAACTCAGTTTCAGTTAGTTTTAGAGTAGCTAAAGGTGAAGCAACATCGGAGTTTCGTATCATGCACATCTCTTTTTAACTCAGCTTGGACAAGTAGTATAGTATAGTATGAGCTGTGTTGAGGCCACCAGTGCACAAACCCATGGGATACAGATAATGCTCTGAATGATGGGCTGACTTTTATCTAGCTTCCCCTTTCTCTCTAGTGCTGGGATGTTGTGTTTCTTCACAGATGATAGAGTAGCTAGGATGTGCTTGGTACCCCCACCCATTCACCTACCCGCTCATCCACTAAGCAGCTGTCTGTGATCTTTAGTCATGAGAAATGTGCTTCAGGGGCAGCTCGGACTCAGGTCCTAAGGCTTACAAGCCATTTGCTATCGTCATCATAAAGTCTTAGCATTTTAGAATGATAGATCTTTTTATTGCTTATTAGTATCATTATTTTATTGGAAAGCCCAAGGCTAATAGTCTTCTAGAGGCAGATATATTTTAATGTATTTTATTTATTGGTAACTCATTTTAGTGCAAAAATAAAATTTCTTCAGTAGGGAAATCACTAAATTTCAACCATGAATATAGTGTTGAACTCTTTGGATCTATTTTTGATAAGCATTGTTTTAGCTGAAGAGTAAAGTCATAGAAATCCTTTAGCTTTTAAGAGCGTCCAACATCTTCTTTTTAAGTTAAAAAATTTAAATTTTATACAATGTATTCTGATTTGGGTTTCCCTTCCTCTAACCCTCTCCCTGTCTTCCCCACCCACCCAAATCTACACCTTTTCTTTCTCATTAGAATATAAACAGGCATCTAAAATAGTAGGAATAATAACAACAACAGTAATTAGTAAATAATAAGAATAAAAACAACCAAATCAGAATAGGACAGAAGAAACAGAAGAAGAAAAAGAAACCCCCAATAAAGCCTAAGAAACACATATAGATGCAGAGTTACATGTTTGCATACAGAGAAATCCCATAAAAACAGAAAACCAAAACCATAGTACATATGCAAAGGAACTTGAAGGTAGAAAACAAAATAAAACCATGACAAACATTACAAGACAAAGAACTTCCAAAAATGGTGTTGAGATCATTGTGTTTTAGCCATTCACAGATGGGCATGGGGCCTCCCCTTAAGAAGTTCATATTCCCAGTGAGACTGTTGGAGAAAACCAATTTTCCATTTGCAAGTGGTTACCAATAGCCTCCAACTTCTTAATCCCATCTCAGGGTTTCATTTACAGTATATTCACATTGCCAACTCAAGTGAAGAGACCCTGAAATATGCTCACTTTGTGTGTTCACCTAAATAAACACACGAGTGGCTACCCTATAGACTCAGATAGAGGCTTTCTTTATAATTAAGAGAAGTTGTTTATAATTGTTTTTATGTGTGTCGAATGGATACGTGCATGTAGAGCCCAAAGGACAGCTTTCAGGGCTTGGTTTTCCTACTATGGATCCCAGTCACAGGGCTTTCAAGGCAAACCCCTTGATCCCTGGAACCAGCTCGTGGCTCTCAGATTAAACTTCTTGAGTCCCATTAAGAGCTACGTTTTGTTTCATCTATTTTATACACTTATTACATCATTTTAGTAGAAAACATAATAAATAAAAACTTTTCCTTTTTTTTAAATTCTTACTCAGATGCTTCAGTTAGCTTTGCATGATTTTGTTTCCTTGTTGACTTAAAAAAATAATTGATTTGTTTATTTTAAAGTGTGTGTGTGGGGGTGGGTGGGTATGCGCGTGCGCTGTAGCCTATGAATAGATCAGAGCATGACTTGTCAGAATGTGTTCATTCTTTCCACCTCGTGGGTCCCAGGGATCAAATAGATTCTGATACTTGGTAGCAAGTGCTTTGATAGCAAGAGCCATCTTTCAGGCCCCTAATTTGATTTTTCATAAATAATCATAGTTTTCATTCAGATGATCTTACTTTGAGTAATAAAGTAATTATATTTTTCAAAATAAGAGTAATTTTTTAAATATGGAAAACCTTTGCCATCCTATTCAGGTTTCTATAAAAAATATTTTAGACAGACTAATTTGTAAACTGAAGGCTTTTTTTGCCTGTCTATTTGTTTGTTTTACAGTCCTAGAGGCTGAGAAGTCCAAAGTCAAGCAGCCAGTAGATCCATTGTGTGCTGAGAGAGAACACATAGATACTGTTTTCTAATGTGGACAGGGAGTGAGACAATGTTAGTCAAGAATGAAGTTACTTTTTTTGTTTTCTTTGGAATTTTTGCACCTATGATTTTTTTTAACAATTAAAAAAAATGTTAAAGTGGCACCTGATAATATCTAACAACATAAACAGTAAGCAAAAGTTATAAAGTCCCTTGCTAAACATGCCAGTCGGTCATTTTTCTGAGGTGACAATGGAAAAGAGAGATGATGTGTTTTCCCCAAACAAAAGCAAACAGCATTGTCGAGATTATTCTGTAACTTGCTTTTTCTATCAAAATTTTATTTATGAAACTACGGAATAGTTTGGGATCCCACAGCACACATGATCAAAACACTCTGTGACCCTGTGTGTCACTATCAAAATGCTCGGTGACTGTGCGTCACGCTCTTACATCAAGCTGTTGTCCCCTTGCTTGCGCAATAGTCTTATACTGGGAGATAATTCTGCACAAGGCGACTTCCATCCCACAACCCTGAACTTCTCCCTCGCTTTCTGCCACGCCTCGTGCTAACTATTAACATTGTCCTCACTTTTAACAGCTCCACACTCGGCTTCCTTCCCACTTAACGATTTTCCCAGTGTACGTTTTAAGCACTCTAACATGTATCCAAATGTGTTAATAGGTTGCGGTGTAAATATTATAAACATTTGATTACATATGCAAAATAATGTTGCATAATGAATGAAATAAAATTCGGTCAACCGCTTTTTTTTTTTTTTATTAATGGGTGGGCGATTTGGTTGTTTTTTTGGAGAGCACAAACAATCCTGCAACAAATATCCTTTTCCATATGCGCTCTGTGCTTGACTGATTCCTAAGAGTGGAGTGACTGGGTCCTAGTTCAGGTGCAGGTGCATTTTTGGCTTTATAATAATTACCAGATTGCTCTACGGCTGTAGGGTAGACAACTAACACATGAAGCTGGTGACATTGCAAGATGTTAATGATATTTTCTTGACTTTTACTAATTCCTAGAGAGCTTCCTACAGAGCATATTCACCACCACCCTTCCCCCTAATTGCGGACCCCCACCTCTCCACTGCTTCCTCACTTCCTGCCTTTTATTTTTCTTTTTTAAAGAATTATTTATTTTATGTATATGAGTACACTGTAGCTGTCTTCAGGCACACCAGAAGAGGGCATCAGATCTCATTATAAATGGTTGTGAGCCACCATGTGGTTGCTGGGATTTGAACTCAGGACCTTCAGAAGAGCAGTCAGTGCTCTTAACCACTGAGCCATCTCTCCAGCTCCACTTCCTGCCTTTTTTCCCTTAGCCAACACAGAGTCAGATCTGTGCTGCTCAGGTGTGGGTGTGGAACTGTTCACTGGGGCGTGGTTTACCTACCAGGG
>NW_022196915.1:90183095-90185281 GCF_008632895.1 Mastomys coucha | reverse complement strand
CTGTCAATAGCTCTTCAGACAGGAGTCGGAGGTCTTGAGCCCTTCCTACTCCATGCTAGAATGCCACTGATTGGATCGCCTTCATGTCTCTTGCAGCCAATCACAGCTGTCCTGTGTTCTTGAGTGACTATGTCATGTTATGTCCAAAAGACAATGGTTCTCTCTGGTATACTTCCTCCTCTGGCTCCTACAATCTTTCTGTCCCCTCCTCATTCCTTGACTCCCTGAGTCTTGGATATTATGGTCTGAAATAAGTGTTCAGTTTGTGACTGAATATTCTACTGATGTTTTTCTTTGTAACACTTTGATCAGTTATGCACTACAATCTTCCTATTTTTTTGCCTATACAAGAAAAAGATGAGTCTCTCTAACTCACTGTTTATATTTGAACTTCCTTACATTATGAAGATATACATTCTTTTATATGCTTACAATTTCATTATTTTTAAATGATATGCCTACATGTATTTCTTGCCTATTTTTCTTTTGAACTTACTCTTAGACTTTTTTTTTTCTTTAAATATCAATTTGTAGAGGCTCTTTCTGAAGTATTGTAGTAACTTCTCGGGTTGGTAATAATAGGAACTGGCTGGTTGTGTAGTCGGGGATCTATTGAAAGGTACTTAGTACTGGAAGAGTTAATGGATTAAGGACCTGACAACTCTGCCCACCTGTGCTGTGCACTGGCCTTGCTGCATGGCCCACTGACCTCTGGATGCGGATCTGCTCCCTCAGGTTCTTGGTGCCGAACACAGATAACAAGGCTCAGCAGCTTTCTCCAAGTCTTCCACTCTCGGATTTTCTGAGATCTCGAAGTTTTCCGCTCTGGATGAATCAGCAAACTTGCTTATCACTCAGAGACATCAGAAAGCATATGACAGAAAAATCTCATAGATACAGGTTAAATCCCACTTACCAATATTGAGTATCTTGAGCCTGGAAAATACAGTTAAGACAAGGAAGAACTTAGATATATTTTGCAAGGGGCTCAGGGAGGGTAAGTTTTCTGAATTTTACTGTGTAAAGGTGGATGGGACTCATGTGGTGAGCTATTGAAAAGCAGGCTGAGCTGTCAAGTCAGTTTGTGCATGGCAAATAACAACTGCAGACAGCACCTTCTTTTTAACCAAATGTAGATATTCTCCCCAGTGTATACCACTGGCTAACAGAATTGTAAAACATCAGAAACCTTCACCTCATGACAACTGAGCTTCTGATTCCATCCCAAGATCTCATACAAATAATTTCAAAGTTTTCTTTTACCTTATACTTGCTTTTCTTTTGAGAGTGCTCCATATTTACATTTGCTTTTTGTGTTTGCATCTTTAATTCACAGTTATTTTTGCATATGACACAAACCTGACTAATTTGTTTTCTTTTCCAAATTAACATTAGCACCAAAAGGAGTCTTTCTTTTCCTTGAATGAAAATGCCAATTATGATTATTAATTTCCCATATAAACTTTTGTTTTCCTCCAGTATATATTTTATCCCCTCTCCTCCCCTCTGCCCCGCCCCTCTCCCCCTCCCCTCCTCCCCTCCTTTTCCCTCCCCTCTTATGTCCTGTTGGATACATCTATGCTATACCAATTGGATTTGTAATGACATTTGTTTAATCTTAGATGCTTTTCACTCAGTGATGTTCCTGGAGGTAGGTCAAGATACTGCAGCCATCAAACATGAATCAGAAAGCAGAACTTCATCAGACTCCAAATCAGGTAGCGACTTGGACTTGCAGCCTCTTGGACCATGGGAAAGAAGTTTCCCACTACAGTTTTTGTCACTGTAGCCTGAAGAGGGATAACTTGGGCCATAAATGACCTTGCCATTTCCCTCTTCCTCCAAGTCTTCTAGCACAAACTACCACGATCCCTTCTCTCTGTGCATCTGTGCTGCAACCTAACACCTGGGTTAGCTAGCTCTCTGCTGCAGCCTGACACCTGGGTTAGCTCTATGCTGCAGCTTGACACCTGGGTTAGCTCTCTGCAGCAGCCTGACACCTGGGTTAGCTCTGAACTGCAGCCTGGCACCTGGGTTAGCTCTGAACTGCAGCCTGACACCTGGGTTAGCTCTGAACTGCAGCCTGACACCTGGGTTAGCTCTCCTACTGCAGCCTGACACCTGGGTTAGCTCTGAACTGCAGCCTGGAACCTGGGTTAGCTCTGAACTGCAGCCTGACACCTGGG
>NW_022196915.1:90180741-90182621 GCF_008632895.1 Mastomys coucha | reverse complement strand
TTAGCTCTGAACTGCAGCCTGGCACCTGGGTTAGCTCTGAACTGCAGCCTGACACCTGGGTTGGCTCTGAACTGCAGCCTGACACCTGGGTTAGCTCTCTGCTGCAGCCTGGCACCTGGGTTAGCTCTCTGCTGCAGCCTGACAGAGGTTCAAGTCAGCTCTATGTCCTCCCATTTGATGCTGTTTCTCTTTCCTTTATGATCTCACTGATGTGTGAGTGTTGTGAATGTCAGGAGGACTTGCCAAGGGCTCCCCTCAGCCTTTCTTCCTTTCTTTCTGTGCCCTGCAGCTATTGATTCCCAGTTCATGCTGTCCTATCTTTTTACCATTACGTTTCACTTGGATGAATGAATGAATGTGAGAGTGAATAAATGAATCAGGCTAGAGGCTTGTTTTCTAGTGTTTTCTACCAATTTATTGTTCCTCTCTCTCCTTTCTCTTCCTTTATGATAGAGAGTCTTGTAGGCCAGGCTAGGATGGCTTTGAACTTCTGGTTCTTTTGTATCCACCTTCCAGGTATTTTAGGCCAGCATCACCACAGCTGTTTTTATGGCACTGGGCTCTAAACTCAGGGCTTCATGCTGGGCACACACTCTACCAACTAAGCCACATTCTAGGGCACAGAGTGAAGATGTTAGATCTTAGATCTACCTTTGATGGTTTCACTTTAGTAAGGCTGACTCATTGAATATCTAGATACACCATATGCGGTGGAAAGCATTCTTTTTTTAATGGTCAGTTCCCCTTTGATATCTTTCAGGTTTCAGATTCTGAGAGAGAACTGTTTCCTTTGCTGACAGTATATGTTTATGTACATTGGGATCTGGAACTGAGGGGAGATGCCCTACATTTCTTTATGTCTCCTGCAAAATTTAGGAAAATGCCCTGTGCAGAGTAGGCACTAACTTAATAGCCAGTTGATTGATTGAATAATTACTCGGCATATAAACACCCCTGTAGTACATTACCCAGTGAGTGTCTATTTCAATATGACTACAGCTATGACCTTCCTGTAGTTCATTAGCAAATGAAAAGTATGCTCATTTCCATGGAAGGAAATGAGAATATAAAAAATGAGCTTCTATTTGTAGTGCCATTACTGTCTTACTATTTGATTAAGAACAAATTCTTAACCTTTTAATGTTACCAGTTACCTATGGCTCTGATCTCCCCGGCTACTGCAATACCAAAATCACGGGGAGGGTAAGGCATCACTACTAGGTGGAGGGAAACAAATAGGACAGACCAGAATCAGCCCGCGGTAGAACAGGGACAGTGTCTTCAGGAACACAGAGAGAAAGAAGCAAAGGAGAGGTTTCACAAGACAAAGCCAGTCTAGCTTCAAGGTTGAGCTTCCTTTCCTGAGCCGCACCAAGCCCTTTCATTCTGCACTCATTGGCACCTTCTCTCTTCAAAGGCCTGTGGTAGGAGTCAAATGCCTGTCCAACTCATTCCTAGGGAAGAAGAAAAACAGAGTTAAGTGAATGCACATGACCATAAAACAAACAAAAGAGTTTTCTGAATCTTGGGATATTCTATGTGGTCATTCACTTGATAAGGATTTACTGGCCACCTTGCCAGGCATCCTGGTTGGTACTAAAGGTGTGAAAAGAAAAAAAAAAACAAAAACAAAAACAACAACTATGCTTTTAATGTTCAGGATGGGGGGGTAGATCAGAGGACTCTTGGGGAGTCAAAGGTGGAAAGAACATTCCAGGGAGGAGGGAAAAACAGGAAGGAGACAGAGCGAGAAGTCGTGGCAAGTGTGGGGGTTAACTTCCGCCTAACTACTGCAGAAGTGAGAGGTAAGGCGGGTTTACAGGGAAGGACTGGCCAGAGGAAAGGAGGGTTTACAGGGAAGGACTGGCCAGAGGAAAGGA
>NW_022196915.1:90165876-90180722 GCF_008632895.1 Mastomys coucha | reverse complement strand
GGGAAGGACTGGCCAGAGGAAAGGAGGGTTTACAGGGAAGGACTGGCCAGAGGAAAGGAGGGTTTACAAGGGAAGGACTGGTGAGAGGAAAGGTGGGTTTTCAGGGAAGGACTGGCCAAGTCCTAGAGGCCCTTGAGCCACAGGTAATGACTGCAGCAAAGTTTTTAAAGCTGGGAACCCCTAGGGTCAGATTGGGGCTGCGGAAAGCAACGCAGATGATGGGGAAAGGAAGTGGCCTGTAGGAATGGGAGAAAGGTTGGACACCGGTGTCTCTGGCTGCCAGGTGGCTGCAGAGGGAGCTGCTCCTCTGGTCAGTCAGTGGGGAATGCACATTATTCCAGCTGCTCAATGATTTGATTTGAGTTGGAGTAAAAAAGCTGTATTGGTAGTGATCTGGGGTCTCTTTCTTCTGGCTCACTCTGTGGTCTTACTCTGTGGTCTTCGTACGCTGCCTGCTGGGATGTGAGGCGTCTCTCACTAAGATCTTCCTCTTTCTTCCAGTGGCATTAAAATCCTTTCCTGCCCAATTACAATTTATATCTTAACCATCCCGTGTTTGCTCCTAACGTGCTGTGCTTCCGCATGATCTTGTCCTTACCTGATCCTAATTCTCTCTAATAATTCTTTTTCGTCCCTTGAGGAAAGTACATCCATTTTTCTTGGTTTTCAACACTCATCACCTTTTGTAAATATTAAGGCACCAATTCAATTTAATTTTAAAAATAATGTTTTTTCTATTTCTTCTTCTGTTGATAAATTACATTTGCCACCTTTTAAAAGCTGTATTGTCTCATCATTTCCTCCTGTGCTCTTCTTGTTTCAGTTTGTTGGTCCCTGGAGGGTACAGGAATATATATTGATATAATGAACAATGTGAAATAATAATAATAAAAAAAGGACAAGAAGAACTCAGGTCATGGTCACACTCTACAGTGTTTGCCAGTGATCTATTAAAAAGGGACGCTTATATTTCAGTCCTGATGAATCAAATATTTAAGAAACATTCTTAAAGTAGAGAAATATACATGGAAAAAATCACTACTGAGCCTGAGAGGTCTCCGTGAGAGATTCGAGCTGTGGATGATTTAACTTCAATTTTAGCTCCGCTTCTTCCACTAAAGGTTATCATGGTGAGCATTGCTCATGAGGGTTCTGGGAGTATAAACAGGGGTCAGAGATCAAAAAACACAAAATATAATATTAGATAAAATATGAGTAGCCCTGGAAATATTCACCAAGTCGTACATTATGTTAGAGCGACTGTATTCCATGTAGGAAAATAAAAATGGGGGAATTACATGAGCCGCTTTCTTTTTTATTACAGAAATTAAAGGTCTAATTTAGAATTGTGAATTTATGTAAATAGCCATTAATGCAATTTTATTAGTTCAGGTATTCAGGGTATGAGCATATAAATATAATGGGATTTTTATAGAGTCTGCACTGGTAGGGACTCTGCCTGTGTATATCCACGTTTTAGAGGTTTTTAACCTTTACAGAATACAAGGCTGCTATAAGCAGGTATTTAAGTTACTACATGGTGATGAAAGTTACTTAGTAGAGGCCAACTGGCCTCTTCCTCTCCATTCATCAAGGGCTCATCAGTGACGACACTGATATAACTAACAAAGATGGTGCTACTGACTATGGATCGGTTCTTTGCATCTTGCAAGTATGTTGGTACCTTCTACCAAATGTTTTGTGTCACTTAAATTGCCTACATCTGTCCACAGTTTAAGCATTGCAGAGCCAAGGAAACAGATTCATAGGAAAAAGAAAATCTTGTTTAAGCTTACATAACATGAAGTTCATGTATCGGAACCAGGTCAAATAGGGTTCTCTCTGCATTTGTCATACAGGTGCACTGAGAGCAACCAGCCGTAGCGTTCTTCTTTCTCCTCCACTAGGGATGTTCACAAAGAATTCTGGTGACAAATTTCCATAGTTTCTTGGTTATTGTTGGTTTTGTTCGGGTTCTTTCTTTGAGGCAGAGTTTCATGTAGCCCAGGCTAGCACTACCTTCTGTATTTAGTTGAAGATGATCTTCATGTCTTGATCTGCCTGACTCTACCTACCCTGTGCTGGGATAACAGGCATCCGACACTCTCTCTGGCTAACTACATAGCTTATTTTAGCATGACTGGGACAGGAATAATGAACTTTATATGTATTTGTCTATAACCACTCTTCTATCACTTTAACATCCCCTTGAGATGGCTTGAGAATCTGTGCTGGTAAAGTAGAGGACTGCGCCGATACTGTCTTGATCAACTTGGATAGTTAAATTCTTCCATTTTCTTGTTTGGATTTTATGCTCTCCTTCAAAAAAATGAGAAATGCATATTTCTTAAACTGATGTAAATACAGTACTTGCTTATGAAATTCTTTAAAAAGAATAATAAATGAATGCTAAAATGTAAATACATGCATGCATGCAATCTAAGATAGGATAATCAAGCATTCATGCACTTATCAACTCACTAAGTACCAGCATGACATAACCCCTCTTTTTCTTGTAAACTCTTTCTCTCTCTCTCCCTCTCCCATTCTCTGACAGATTGACCTTGTCTGAATTTTGTGCTCAACACCCCCTTGATTTTCTTCCATACTTTATTAGCTGTCAAATTATTCCTCTGCATTTTTTGCCTCAATTTATTTTGGTTAGTCTGCAGATCAAATCCAGGGCCTCTTGCATGCTGAACATGCCCCCTGCCACTGATTTATGCCCAGAGACCAACCTTATCATTTTAGTTTTGAGTTCTTCAAGAACTGCGATGTAGATCGTATGTTTGGTAACTTAAAATCATCACCACACAACTTGAAATTACCCAAGACTTAGCAGTTAATGATAGTGTTGGCCACATTTTTACCCGCAGCAGGGTTAAAACCTGTTGCATGTATTTTTAAGGTGTATTAGGAAACAAAATCATGTTGCACAATGGCATCTGCTGAAGAACTAAGTGTGGTCGGTGGTCAGCTGTGCTGAAAGAGTAGGGATGAGCAAGGCAAGCATCACTCCTTCCCCCGTGGGAGCTACTGTGCAAGATGGGTAGCAGCAGCGTGGCTTTGAGTAAGGGAAACTGTTGCCCAAGTTTTCCCTCAGCTCCTAAGCTTGACAATGCCACTT
This sequence comes from Mastomys coucha, assembly GCF_008632895.1. Taxonomy (NCBI): domain Eukaryota; kingdom Metazoa; phylum Chordata; class Mammalia; order Rodentia; family Muridae; genus Mastomys; species Mastomys coucha. Next base: position 90,177,595 of record NW_022196915.1, on the reverse strand, counting down.
ATGGGAAGTCCAGCTTCTGTGAGTGTGCGAGCATAAGCCTAGGATGATGGACGCCTTCTGAGCCAACCTTCTCTGCCAGTTATGCCTCTTCATCCATGAACATGAGAGAAACTAGACATTTTTTTTTTCAGAAATGATATTTTTCACATGACTTTTTCTGTAGGTGTTCACATTTTAATTTCACAAGTAAGCACCTTAATAGAATTCAATGGAAAATAGTGATAGTTCAACTGACAGGTTTGTATGAATGCAAAGTAGCTCGACAGTAGCTGCAAGGGGAAAATGTTCACAAACGCCTCTAAATTACACCAGTTGAATTGTCAGAAGATAAAATTATAGTAATATCAAGATTATTGGAATAAGAGTTGATCGATTGCAGTCATTCATTAAGCAATAACGAACACCTAGTCTTTCTAATGTTTTACAGGCTTTAAAATGTGTATGTGGTTTGGATAGAATAGATGTGACTGACTCCCCTTTTTTTTGTTTTTATTACTTATTTTATTTACTTACATTTCAAATGTTATCTATCCCCTGCCCATTTTTCCCTCTGCCAACTCCCTGTCCCTTCCCCCATTCCTCCCTGCTTCTATGAGAGAGCTCCCCCACTCACCCACCCACTCCCACCTCACTGCTTTAGCATCCTCCTACACTGGGACATCGAGACTCCACAGGACCAAGGGCCTCTCCTCCCATTGATGTCAGATAAGGCAATGCTCTGTTACATATGTGGCTGGAGCTATGGGTCCCCTCCATGTGTATTCTTTGGTTGGTGTTTAGTCCTTGGGAGCTTTGGGGGGTCTGGTTGGTTGATATTGTTCTTTCTATGGAGTTGCAATCCCCTTCAGCTCCTTCGATCCTTCCCCTAACTCTCCCATTGGGGTCCCAGTGCTCAGTCCAATGGTTGGCTTTGAGTATCTGCATTTATCTTAGTCAAGTGCTGGCAGAGCTTCTCAGGGGACAGCCATACCAGGCTCATGTCAGGAAACACTTCTTGGCATCCACAGTAGTGTCTTGGTTTGGTGTCTGCAGATGGAATGGATCCTTAGGTTGGGCAGTCTCTTGATGGCTTTTCCTTTAGTCTCTCTTCCATTTTTTTTGGTCCCTGTCTTTCCTTTAGACAGGAACAATTCTGGGTTAAATTTTTTGAGATGGATAGGTGGCCTACTCCCCTTCTAATGCATCCATCATGGTCTCATGATGGAGACAAGGTTGCAAATTAGTATACAGAAAGCTACTGAATACATTAGATACATTAGTAAACTATTAGATATTTAATAATAACAATAATAGTAATAAACTGTTAGATACATTAATAAACTCCCACAGAATACCACAACTGGAGACATGATAGTTACAAAAGAAGAAAAGAAAGGAAAAGAAAAAAGGAAGAGAGGAAGGAGAGGACAAAAGATGTAGATCCTGGTCCTATGGAGTGAACTCTGTGATGAGCAGACCTGAGTAAAAACAGCCATCCAAACATAAGAAGGGTATGAGCTGTAATGTGTGGTGAACTGGAGGAGACCTGGGTGGTTAAGACTCCAGCACAGCAGCCTGTGTTTGATCAGCAGGGTCAGGGCGGATTGAGAGAGGTACCACCTCACTGAAAGGCTCAATGCCTTTCCTTTACAGTATGGAAGGGAAAGGGAGGCAGTTAGAGACTTCCCTTCAAGCCGGGCGGTGGTAGCACGCCTTTATTCCCAGCACTTAGGGGGCAGAGGCAGGTGGATTGCTGAGTTTGAGGCCAGCCTGGTCTACAGAGTGAGTTCCAGGACAGCCAGGGCAACACAGAGAAACCCTGTCCAAAAAAAAAAAAAAATCTTCCCTTCTAAAAGTATGATTTTTCTTCCCTGAGAAAAACAGACTGTTAATATAAATAGAATTAAACTTGCATTCATCTCCACAGGGAAAACATCTTACTTTCATTGATCTAGGAAATGTGAAAATTCAAACTTTGTGCTTTTTGTAACTTCTGTGCTTTTAATTTTTGTGGAATAAGCCCTTTGTTATGCTCTAGGCTTTGAGGGTGTGGGAATTAAGTCTTGGGCTTAGGTTTTTTTTTTTTTTTTTTTTTTTTTTTTTTTTTTTTTTTTAAATATGACAAAAAGAAACTTTCAGGGATCCAACAGCAGTCTTCTTCTCCGGAGGCAGGAGAGGCTGGCAGTGGAGGCAGGATATTGAGTGAGGGCATAAATGGTCTGCCATGACTGTAGCAGTCAGGTGACAGGAGCAGTGCTGGCTATAACTGAAGGCAAAAGGGAAGAATGGGCTTTAAGGAAAAGAATAAATTACAAAATGACTCAAGGTATCACCAAGGAAGTGGGTGACTCTGGGGTAAATTTCCTTCAATTCTGGGACCTTTGTTTCTCTGTTACTTAGTTTAAGGGCTTGGGACAGTGCATTTCAAGAAAAATGATGTGCAGAGACCTACGTGCAGGCTGAATGAGCATACTATTTTTAAATAGCTTGACACTGACACACACACACACACACACACACACACACACACGCACACACATGTGCATATGTGCAAGCACATGAATACACACAGGGACATGCACACACAGTGAGGTTATTAGTGGAAAGCAGGCAACTTGGAAAGAATGGGAAAGGAACAAAGTTGTCAGGTCAACATAGATATGGAGGTCACACTTGACTAAAACCTCCTTTGCAGTCTACACATTGACATGTTTTGGTGTTTTGATTACTGTTCCAGAATTCCTGTCCTTTCTCAGTAGCCAACAGACCTTGAAAACTATGCCTAGTCCTGGGAGTGGAGAGAGGTGTCTTGCCTCGTAAGTTGGGGCTATTGCCTGCTGGTCTGGAGAGGTGGCATTGTGAGGATGGGTAGCATGCATAGATTATGTTAAGGCAACTGGAAAGCAGGGCCAGGCTGCCATCAGGGAGGGTGGAAAGCATCTGCCCTTTTAGTTCTGGTAGGAGTAATGACTTAGGTCCATCTCTGAAGCATAATCACTACATTTCTAATTACTAGTAGCTGTCACACAATGGCACCATTAAATAAGTTTCATGTGTATGCTGAGATATCATGATTACATCAAATCAATGACTTTCTACTCTTTGAGAGTATTTATAATTGTACCATAGCCTTACATGTAGTACATTAATCAAATCAGAAAAACATTGTAATAAATCAAAAAGCAAATTATAGGAATAATGTAATTGTGGAAAAGAAGAAGAGAATTATGGCTCATTCAAAAGACTGTAACAAGTTTTAGAACCTATTAGTTTGCACTTCTCTTTTGAGAAAATTTTGATCTATAGAACAGTGTCTAACAAATGTAGGCACTCAATAAATATTTGTTGGCTGGAAAAAGGAATATGTGCATCTTCAGGCACTGCTGATATTATTCATATTGTGATCTTGTACAAATTAATTATAATTAGTTTCTTGGAGTAAAAATGGATTTATGAAAGTGAATACCCTGTTTTTGAAACTGGTTGAAAGTTATTCATGGCTTAAAGACACAAATGAAGAGTTACTTCTTGGTGTGTTTGTACTCCACACTCTTATTGACTTGGACTTTTAGTTGGTGGGTAGATTTCCTTGAAATTGTATTTTAATTTTTAGAAATACATTTCGATCTATACTAATACAAACCACTCAGGTGTATATATCTGGTGCCATGAGGATGAACTCTAATGTCAGCTACTTCTGATCCTGACCTACAACAAGGGGATGAACACACTCTGGTAGGAATGAATGGCAGCTACTAGACAATGTTGCCTCATTACCAAATCTATTTTCAGATAAGGATCTGGGGTCCACATGACTTGTCTTCTTGTTGTGTCTGAAAGGAGAATGCAAGATAAGTCAAGAAATTTTTGTTTGATTATAATGATGTAATCTTACTCAAAATTATTTTATCCAATGACTGCAACTAAGAAGTAGAAAGGATATAAAAATACCTGATGATGAAAAACTAAAATACCTGATGATGAAAAACTAAACCATTTTGAAGACTTGTTATTGAGATGAACCAAATTAGGGAGGTTATGATGGGCTATCTCAAGAGGAACAAATGGAGCATTAGTCTTTGTTTTTCTGCTAGATCTCATAGCTTGGTCCTGAGAGTGAACCTTAGAAGTGTAACTATTTGATAGAATTGGGTAAGATCTACAACAATTCCATCTTTCTTTCTTAGAGAAACATTGAAGGAAATTTTGAAAAAGAGATCCCATAAGAAGGGACTCTTTACTTATGTGTATGACATAACTTATATGTATGACATAGTTTATGTGTATGACTAACTTATGTGTACAGCATACGTCTTAGTTAGGGCTTCACTGCTGTAAGCAGACACCATGGCCATGTTGTCTTATAAGGACAACATTTAATTTGGGCTGGCTTACAGGTTCACAGGTTCAGTTCATTATCAAGGCAGGAACATGGCAGCATCTAGGCAGACATGGTGCAGGCAGAGCTGAGAGTTCTACATCTTCATCTGAAGGCTATTAGTGGAAGACTCACTTCCAGGCAGCTATGAGCTTTCCTAAAGCCTACAGTGATGCACCTACTCAAACGAGGCCACACTTCCTAATAGAGCCACTCCCTAGGCCAAGCATGGAGAAACCATCACAGCAGAGTTTAAGTGTATGACATAACTTATATGTAGGACACATAGGTGTCTGGTTAACTCATCTGGTGCGGCTCAGTATGGCTCAGACACAAGAACAAAGCTGAGATTTGAATCACAATTCAACAGAAGAAAGGACAGAGCTTGCAATCTGTACCTAAATGAGTTGTTGATTGGTAAAACAGAAACAGAAATATTTTTCAGAGAATTATATTAGTATTTAGAATCTATGGAACACAACATTTGTTAGGTTCAACATGTGGATCCATAATTATGCACATACACACACAAGCAACAGGAAAACATGACCAATCCCTACAAGAAAGGACAGTCAAAGCCACCTTCAAGATGATTTAGACACTGAACTATTAGACAAAGACTTTCAAGAAGCTATTATGCCTCTGACAATGAAGTAGTGGAAAATAAACATTTTAGTAGAGAAGGTGTGAAAGATTTGTATGCATGCTTGAAATTGTCAAAGAATAAATTAATAAAACAAAAAGAAAGTTGATATGACCTCTTTTAAGGGAAAAAGTATCAAAAAGATACAAATGAATATTTTAGAACTGAGAATTTAATGTATGTAATAAAACTTTTACTGAAGGGCTCAGTACCAATATAGAGACAGCAAAGAGAATCACTGGACTTGGAAACAAGTTGATAGAAATTATTGAGTCCAAGGAACCGAGGACAAAACAGCCTTGCATAAACAAAAATTCAAGTATAGAGAAATTTTAATCCATAGCTAATTTGGCAAGGGATCCATATCCATATCCAAGACCTTCTAGGTCTATATGATTCAGCCAGAATGCAGATGTGCTCTGGATTATTGTATTATCTGGCTGAAATTCAGACATATCCTTAGTACACACCTTTAATCCCTAAAAAGGAAGGTAAGGTGAGTGTCAAAGGAAGCATCCATGTTTCCAAGTGACATTTAATTGAGGGGCAGACAAGATGTTGAATCAGAGAAAGATTTGACAGAATCAGTCAGAGATAGAATATGCCCAACTCACATGAGAACAGACAGGAAAGAGAGGCTATTTAAGAGTAATGAGAAAGACAAAAGGTATATGGTGTGTGTATAGTAGTTTCATAAGAGAAGTTTTATAGAGGCAGGTAGAAGAAAGAACAAGTTAGACATGGGTGAAGACAGAATGAACCAGAGAATGAGAATGAGCCAGAAGATTAGAACCTACTATCAAAGTTAGTATGAAGCCAAGCACAGCAATTCAGTCAGAAGCCAAGAGAAGTCAATTTGAATCAGTCAGGTTGGAGATGAATTTGAGCAAAAACAATTAGTTGTTTTTGCTCAGTCAAACAGTCAGCCAGAGTTTACAAAGAGCTAGAAAGAGTGATTTTGGAGGCAGAGGGCGGGCTGGGGTGAGGAACTCCTGGAGGGGAGATCCAGGGAGGAGGGCACTGTCAAAATGTAAATAAATAAAATAATTTAATAATAATAAAAAAGAGTGAGCTTATTCAGCAGTAACCCTTTCAAAGATGACAATTACATCTGGCAAATAAAAGTTACTTTTACAGTCATGTTCTCCTTAGATGATTCAATTGAAGAGAATAAAATTCAAAAGGAATGTTGAGACAAAAACATTAAGAAAATAAGAATGAAACCAAATTTGATGAAAAGCAAAATATATAGAAATAAAGCTAAGTTACAAGTAAGCAGAATGGACTCAAACAAAATCATGGAACTGGAAAACTATGAGTAAATGGAAAGTTAAAAGCACACAGAGAAAGTAATACCTTGCACACAGGGGGATAATGGCATAAATTATTTCGAATTTCTTACCTGAATCTATGGAATATAGATGACTGGATAGCCCTTTAATACTGGAGGTGAAGAGCTGTTATCCAAAACTTCAAATCCTGAGATGAATCTTTTATAATTTCAAGTTAAATAATCTCTCTGTTTCTCTGTCTCTGTCTCTGTCTTGTGTGTGTGTGTGTGTGTGTGTGTGTGTGCTTGCATGTGTGTATATGCACACATGTGCAAGAAATTAAGAGGATTTGTCTCCAGCTTACCTTCTCCCTAAGAGAAGCTAAATGACACATATACTTTTTTTTTAGGCTGAAGAGAAATAAGTCTACATCTTTAGAAATGAAACCAATAGAAACAATACACAGAGATTAGTATAAAAAGGTTTTCTCTCTCTAAATTTTTAGAAATGGATTTTAATGACTAGAACAAAATTATGTTGTGTGAGGTTTTCAGTGTCAGTAAGGGCACTTTAAAACAAACTTCATTTGAAGGGTGATGGAGAAGAGATTATTTGAGCCTTTTAATTATTTGATTATTTAATAGCCTTTATGGAGGCCATTAAAGGCTGTATATATATATTATAATCCTAAAGAACACATAAATATAATACAAAGAAATGTAGATGTAAAACACAGATAAAATGGAATACTAAAAATATTCAAGTAACCAAGTGAAGAAAGTAACAAAAAGGGTAGACCTACATCAGTCATCACTAATTACATTAAATGTTAATGGTTAAAAAATCAGAAAAGGAGGATTGACAGAGTAGACAAAAAAAAGAAAGAAAGAAAGAAAAGCAAGACTCTATCAACTCTATCAACTACTCTCTACAAGTGCTGCAAACAACTTGGTTGAATAAATCAATGGAATGAATGAAACAAACACTATAATAAAAATAATAGGCTTATCAACCATAGAACAACATTTTAAGTTAAAATTACATGTATCTTAAGACTCGAAGTACTTGAGATACTTTGCGATAGTGAGTATGTTGTCCATGGGAGAAGAAAATTGTTTATATATCTGACCATAGAGCCCCAAATGTACGTTCTATCTGGTCCCCTTGGAAAGGCACTACAAACTGGCTTTGTCCCTCGGAGGCATCTTCATTCAGCATGGCCTCTGGCTCCTGAGTCACCCATTGGTTTAGCATTTATCTTATAAGCCCTGGTGCTTTCTCATTACTGGTAACTTACAGTCTATCTTTAATTAAATGTTTTAAGAAGATAATTATAGATACAACAAAGACAATTTTTTGGGGGGGAGGAGTTAAAATTGATGATAAGTAGCTGAAAACCTAAGTGCTGAATTCACCATTTTGTTGTGTACATTTGTCAGGTTCTTCTTGGTAAAATAATGGCATGTGCCAGAGAATATAAATCTGTGAAGCTCTGAACAATTGTCAGGTGTCATGGGATTGTTTATGCTGTGCTAAAGGTCCCTTGCTGAAATCATATCCCCGCAGATGTACCTATATTTAGAGACAGCATCCTTGAATAACTAAGCCAAGGGAGTCATTAGAGGGAGGCCCTAGTCCATAGGACTGATAGCCTTATATCTAGAGGAAACTGGGAAATAGATATACATAAAAGGAAGAGCACACAATAGGAGAAGGTGGCACTCTACCAGTTCCGGGTGAAAGCAGCTCCTGGACTCCTGTCTCAGACCCCTGCTTTCCAAATCTGTGAGCAAATGCATTCCGTTGTGGAAGATCTGAGCCTTTGGTGCTTGCTGCAGTAAGTCTGGTTAACTGACACACTAGGCAAATGTCAAGCACCGGGAACTGTAGTACAGTGCTTATGCAATCTGCAATAAAGCATTTCTGAGTCACAAAGATGGTAACTAACTAGCATCTGATCGTTACTGCTTTGTTGTCAATATTTATGAAGTTCTTCAATAGGTATACGTGCATAAGCAGGATTTTTTGTGTGTGTGCGTGTGCGTGTGTGTTTAATGGGAACAACAGAAGTAATAATGAATGTTAGAGTAGATATAATTGCAGCTGGAAGGGTGCTTCTGTTGTACGGAGAGGATGTTGTTGGCGGAAGCCGATTCATTTGATTATTCTGGCAGTCTGTTATGATTACTATTATTTCTAACCCTCACTGGATTTCACTCTTTTAGACAAAAGCATGCATATCAGCTTTGGAGTTTGATTGCCTTATGGGCATAAAGCTTTGCATATTTACTGCCCATGAATCATACCACTATGTGAAATCTAGGGAAGATTCAATTTTTTTCCTGCTAGATGCACCTCCAGCCGTTTAATTAAAATATGTATTATTAATAAAACTATATTTAAGTCATATTTTTTACAGATATGACTGAAACATTAAGTGCAAATTGTTTCACAGTAATTTGCTTTTAACATTTTGTGCCTTAATCAAGGTGGCATGCAAGTCGGAGGTTTGAGGTGCTGCAGACTTCTCTTGGTGGTGAAGCTGAGAAAAACAAAAAGTGAGAAGGGGTTCCTAAATGAGGATGTGTATTTACTTCTTCAGAAAGACGTCATGATCCTATTGCAAAGGGAATCTGCACCGAGCAGAACGGTGCGGTAGACCAGAAGTCCATTTACTCCCTGTTTCTGTGAACGCTACGGCTCCTGCCTTTTGTAAGGCAGTTTTCTGAGTTTCTGAGCCCACACTGTCTCAGCGTGTGTCGGACAGACAGGCTGACAGTCTGGCTCTGTGCTGCACTCCTCCTCCCCACCCCACCTCTACCCGTTCTTTCACTTTCCAGAAACTACATAATCAGTAGCACTCAGTAGCACTGAGGGGCCCACAGCTCACTTGCCTAACACTTAGTGAGGGCTCACGGCAGTTGCGTGAAGCACAGAACCGCCAATGGAGGTGACAACTGGGTGACTCGGGCCCTCTGTAATTTGCTGGAAAGATGCAACCACGGCTTATGAAATTTATTATCCAGAGATAAAGTTTCCAAACTCTGGCCCCTGGTGCAAATGGTGGTGATGAGAGAGAGGTACAGCTCAGAAACAGAAGGGAAGGCAGTGAATGCGCCAGGATTCACTACCGTATCCCGGGCACTGTGCCGACCCCACGATGTTACTTAACTTGTGACCAAGGTGTGCTGCCCCATCTTAGGCATTTCTCATGAGAAATTTGGGCCTCAGGAAGTCACTCGTCTGTCTCAGCCATGTAGCAGGCAAACAGGGCTTCGGTTTCAAAACCTCTTGCTTTTTTAAACTCTAAAGGTCAAATGAAAAGTGTTACGTTCTCTTGCAAATTGGGCCTCGACAAAACACGAATTCATCGTGCCCGTGTCTGACAAGTCTGTGAACAGCATCAGCAGCCCTCTTCCATCTGGGCCTCTCCATAACTGTATTCTCCACTCCCTTGCCCACAGCTGTCTCCACCCAAGCTCAGAAATCCAACCATTCTGAGGGGCAGTGATGCACTCTCAGTTTTGACATAGTCCATAACCTATGACTCTATATCTATCATCTAGTTTGGCATTTCCAGTTAAATTCCTTTACAATCATTTTTTCCTAAGTGGCTTGACTGCTAAACTTGCTATCTTGAAATAACTTGCTCATGCTCCCATAAGTAAGTACCCATAAGAACAAAGTTTAAACTGGTGAATCTCCCTGCTTTGCTTTTAAAAGGACATTTAAAGGTTTTTCTTGTCCCTAGAAATACATGCAGATAACCTGTAGCTCAGACTCCATGGCGTCATTTGTGACATTGTTCTGCAATTTTTTGTTTTATTTCAAGACAAGAGAACAGTTTAGGCCAGAGAGTAAAGTTCATTTGATATGATCTTGCTCCAGTCTATGAGACTCTTTGATGCTGTTTACATTATAGAAATATTTAAATGCTTCCTTTGCTTTGAGTTTTCCAACTAACTATAAAAACTGAATCTAACATCATATTGCCAGGAAAATGGATGCTTTCACCGTTTTCCTCTAACCAGTGGGAGAGCTGAGCTTTGTTTAAGGTGACATGGATGACCATGTTTGAAACCCAGGGAAGCTGAATCAGAATGAGTTCATCCAAGGCAATAAGTGGCAAATTCCTGAGTCTGTCTTTTCAGAGTGCTGGTGTGTTTCCATGCTGTGTGCTTTTTTTCTTTTTCTGGGAGTCTCTGGAGAGACCTGCATGGGCTTCCCTGGGGAGACTGCTGCTCTTGACTCCACAGAGCTCTTACCACAGAAATTAACCAAACTCCAAAGCCCTGTGTTCTGGAAACAAGCAAAACATACTCCAAGGAACTTATTATTTGTAGTACTCAAATTTTAAAACATTTACATGAATGCATGAAAGATCATGTGTGTTCACACACACACACACACACACACACACACACACACACACACACACACACAGCTTTCAAAATGTGGCAACCTATCTTGAAGAGTTTGTATCAAGTGCCTCAAAGCAGCATAACCTGTCTGGAAAGCCATTCTAACATGAAGTAGAAAAGCTTAAACATGATTACTGGGCACCAGAGTTGAACAAGTATCAGTTTTCAAAAAACAAAAACCCCAACAGGGAAAAGAAGACTTTATAGAAATCCAGCAACTCTGTCTGGAAGCACTTTATAGCCTGGCAGCTGTTAACACAGCACAGCAGAAGGTCCAGCTGAAAGAAGACTGGTCCACAAGAATGCTGCTGTGTTGGCTGATGCTGTGTTCCATGTGTCATATACAGAACTGAAAATGCCACAGGAGAATCCCCTCTGCACAAAGGGGCTGAGATCTGTTAAAGTGGTGTCTAGGCCTCTCCTGTATATAATTTCCCATCCTGATGTTGGTGTAAGGGGTAGGTCAAAGTCTCTTTAGGGGTACACCTGAAGGAAACAAGATGGGTGAAAACTTGCTTGAGCAATTTTTATCAGTTTTTTTTTTTTTAAACTAGGGATGGTTAAATAAAGAAATGCGATCTAGAGTCTACAGAGCAAGATCCAGGACAGCCAAGCTTAGGCAGTGAAGGAGCTGGAAAAAAGAAAGTTGGTGATAATGTAATAGAAAAAGGGGCCATGTTCCAGCCCTAGCAAGCAGCAGAACATGGCAGCTTCAGCCATGTGGCTATGGCTTTAGAGTAAAAAATAGAAGAGACTACTGGAACACCTGATGCTGGTTAGTTGGAGCTAAAAAAAATTAGGGGTGAATAAGAAGGGACCAGTGTCACTGAGGTGAAATCTTGGAAGTGTTTTCTGAGAGCACAAAGAAGCTGTGTTCCAGAGATAGCCAAGGTTGTACCTCCTGCAGCAGCTGGACTTGGTAATGTGTAAGAGTCACCCAGGTGGTACTGGTTTTGAAGGCATGAGGGCATCATGAAGAGCAGCTGAGGCTTGGCATTGTGAGAGGCCATGAAAAGCCATTGGTGAA
>NW_022196915.1:90154063-90164889 GCF_008632895.1 Mastomys coucha | reverse complement strand
TAGGGAGTGGAATGTGATGGTTTGTATATATTTGGCCCAGGGAGTGGCACTATTAGAGGGTGTGGCCTTGTTGGAGCTGATGTGGCCTTATTGGAGTAGGTGTGTCTCTGTGGGTGTGGGCTTTAAGACCTTCATCCTAGCTGCCTGGAAGTCAGTATTCTGCTAGCAGCCTTCAGATGAAGATGTAGAACTCTCAGCCCCTCCTCCACCATGCCTGCTTGGATGTTGCCATACTCCTACCTTGATGATAATGAACTGAGCTTCTGAACCTCTAAGTCAGCCCCAATTAAATGTTGTCCTTTATAAGGCACGGTGTCTATTCACAGTCAGTAAAACTCTGACTAACACAAAATATAATCCCATGAAAATACCAATGACCTTTTTTTTAATGGAAGTAAAAGAAATATATTCAAATTCAAATATACCTATCTATGAATTATGAAAAATCCTGAGCAAACATAGTAACCCTCTAGGAATCATAATATTTAATTTCAAAATACACTAAAAGCTATAAAAAAAAAAAGAAATGCGATCTAATGATCTTTGTCTTGCACTGGTCAGCATGATGCTGTTGGATGCTCATTGTTCCTGATCAATCTCAATCTGTACCACACAAATATTGTGCTTCTCCAGAGAGACCAGCTGGAAACACCACTATGCCAGCCTGTACAAGTATGCTTTTCCATTTGAGATGCTGATTTTTGGATTGGAATAAAAAGATAACATTTTGCTATTGTATTCCATTGCCCTCCCTAATGGGCTATCTCTAAATTCTCTGCTCAGTTTTAGGTAGGACCTTGCAAGAGATGCCTTACTTCAGTTCTATCTGCCTGAGGCTGAGACAAGAATTAACTCTTGAATTGTCTTGAGCAGCCCAATTGAGAAGTTGAGAATATTGCAGGGCATATCATCTTTGGTGAATTTTGCTCACTTGAGAGTTAGGTCAAATGGAGGAAAACCTGCATCATTTTCCACATCTGTTCTAGAATTCAAGCATGTGCTCGGCTTCCTTCCTTCCTTCCTTCCTTCCTTCCTTCCTTCCTTCCTTCCTTCCTTCCTCCCTCCCTTCCTTTCTTTCTTCCTTCTTTTCTTCTGTCCTTTTGTTTCTTCCTTTCTTTCTTTTCTTTCTTTCTTCCTTTCTTTCTTTCTTTCTTTCTTTCTTTCTTTCTTTCTTTCTTTCTTTCTTTCTTTCTTGAGAAGTCTCTTATTTATTGTTCTACTATCCTAAATCTGAGTAATGTCATTTTCCAAATGTTTTACCAATATTCCCATCATTCTTCATTTTTTTAAAAACAGGAGCATCATGTCCAAAATATTACAACATATTTCATAAGATATAAATGAGAGGACCTGAAAGGTAAATTTCCCATACATATCACCTTGAGGTTAAATGGAAACCTTTAAAACTTAATCTAGACTGAATGAATGGTTTTCTAATAGTCTTGATTTGATATTTGATGTTAATGAGAAATTTTTAACTGAAATGTATTTATTACATGTGCACCATTTAGACCAAATATTTTAAATATGGGAAAAATACATGGAATTTGCTAGGCTTTTGTGCTTCATACACCTGGGAAATGCCTACACTTTTCACATTTTATTCAAGGGCTGTAATTTTTCTCATTCACCTCTCTCAGCCGTCTAAGTGCTTTGAAATCAGATGCTATGTCTAATTCATCTCTGTGCCCAGTGACCTGCTCAATACATATTTGTTTAATAAAACAGATACAGGAAATATACATAAAATATTTCCATGAAAGAACTGACATTCACTTTGAATAATTCTTTACTTACATTGAGATTACATTTGGTGAAAAATACCTGAGAGATTTTGATCAGTTTTTTTTGTCTTAGATTTGTTTTTTTCTCCTCGCTTTAGACATTTGCTAAATCTATTGATCTTCAAATCTTTTACCTCTTATTAGATGATTTGTTATAGAGTGATTCTGTCATAAAAATAAAGTTCCAGGCCCTGGAACATAAATTTATAAAGGACTTTTCCTCTTAGAAGCTCTTTACTGTGTCCTTTTTGTGGTCTGTGGAATTCAAGTATACTTATTTATGATATTCTGTTCTAAGTACATCACAATATCTATTATTTTGTAACCAGTGAATTATTTAAAATATTCTCTATCCTGTACATGTTTGTTTAAACTATCATTTGCTGTTGACATCACTACTGATATTATTAAAAATAACAATCTGCTATACGACTTTTCCTGTGGAGATGAGAGCAAATATCTATTCTCTATCCTGTATATGTTTGTTTAAACTATCATTTGCTGTTGACATCACTACTGATATTATTAAAAATAACCCTCTGCTGTACCGCTTTTCCTGTGGAGATGAGAGCAAATATCTATTCACCTGAGAGAGGATACAATTACATAGCAATGAAATAGCTTCATTTAAGTCCAGCTTGGTGAGTCACCGAGTTTATTTGGGGCTGCTAACAGAAGTGTGGATGCATGGTTATCTGTGGGCTCACGGCAGACTTGGGTAGGTACATCACCGGAAAGCCCATGGTCACTCATGACGCTGCATCATTGTAATTCCCAGAAGGACCTGCTAGGAGCTCTGGGGAAAAGTCTCCTCTTCCCAGCAAGTGTCTAGAACTTCTGTATTCTGGAGGCTGGGCCTTGTGAGCCTTGTAACTCTCCTGTTGGTTCTTCTAAGTTTTGCGAGCTTCCTGATTCTTAGGAACTCTCTTCAATCCTCTGGGAGGAAATGTTTCCATCCAGGAGCTACACAGCATCATCCAAGCTGAATGAATTCTCTTTCATAACAGACTTTATTTTTCATTTTTTTGGGTTCATAGCAAAATTGAGTTATATGCTATAGAGATGACCTTATGTTATGTCTTGTGTCTCTTGTTATCAGTATCTCAGATCAACACAACCTTTCTATCCAAAGATGAAAGCTACAGTAAATTTCACTGTAGGATTGCACCTCCTAGAGATTTGGTCAGGTCTATGACATCTAACCATGTCATATGTACCATACAATGTATTTTCCTTACTCTAAAGTCCTGGCTGTAGGACCATAGAGATGGCCCAGGAGGTGAAGGCACTTTGCTGCCAACTCTGTCAGCCTGGGTTCTATATCTGGAACCAACAAGATGGAAAGAAAAGAATTCTCACAAGTTGTCCTCAGATCCCATATGTGCACCAAAGAATGAGCGTGTGCATGTATGTATTAACTCTTTCCCTCTCCCTTCTTTCTCTTACACACACACACACACACACACACACACACACACACACACACACACACAAAAGCACACACACAAATGCAAAATAAATGAAGATTAAAAAAATTTCCTGTAGCCTCTGCTCTTTTTAGTTACCACAACTTCACCTTTTCCAGAATGTCATCTTGTTAATGTGTCTACAAAGACATTAACCTCTGTATGTCTTTATAGAGTGGGTTCCTTCACTTAGTGGCCCACTCTTTAATTTTCTTTATATCTTTTTATAGCATAATAGCTTATTTCCTTATAAAAATCACAAATACTCTGCTTCATGAGTGAACTTTGTCTGGATATATCTACCAGAGAACTTATTGGTTGTTTCCAGCTTCTGGCAGATATGAGTACATCTGGAATAACATCTGCCCCTAGACTTTGTATAAGTCGAGTTTTTAGTTCTTTTGGGTTAATGCAATTGATGGACTGTATGATAGAAGAATGTTCAGTTTTTGAATGAACCTACCTGTAAATGACCTTTCCTGTGTCATTTTCATTTCTCCTTCCAATGAATGAGAGTCCCTGGTTGGCATCCTGGGTTGGATCTTAGTGTTTAAGTGTTCTGGATTTTGGTCACCATAGTACACACATAATTTAAATGATATATTTGGATAAACATATGGTATTTGTTCACTGTTATAGCACCACGAAACATATTTAATTATTTAAAATCCCTGAAACCCGTTTTTTCCTAATTACGTGAAGATGAAAACACCCAGAGTATACCAACATTAAAGAGGAATAATAAAACTGCACTGTTAGTGCCCAATTGTAAGACTATTTAAAAGCTACAGTTTTGAAGAGAGGGTGATATTGGAGAAAGAACAGATAAATGTACAAATGTGTGACTCTTTCCTTAGGGGGTCATTGGCCACTGGACCTCGAGGTTGGAGGGAAAAGATGCAGAGAGCAGGGTGCAGAAGGCCTTGAGTGTGACAGGAGAACTTGTGGAGACAGCTTCAGTGAGACAGCTCCACCTCACTGTTCCAGGTATATAAGGGCTATGAGGGGCACAGGTGGAAAGTGCTGATGGGTCATAACACAGTACCTAATTATCATACAGACAGGAGGAAAAAGCAGGACTTGTGTGCCTAGTCATGCAGGGTCATCATTAGCTCAGGCATAAGTGCTCAGAGACACTCTCCAAGTAAGGTTAGGCAGAGAGCGGGAAGCCATGGTGAGAAAGGAAGTCCTTCATTTTACACTGAGGTCAGAGAGGTATGTGGACATGGCAGACTGTGTCCTTAATAGGAGGGTCTTCTAACATGAGTGGAACAGAATAGATAATCAAGCAGTAAGCCTGGACAAAGAAGCAAAGGAGACACAGCACAGAAGAGATGCTTGAGAATCACATAGGAAACTAAAGCTGTCTAGACACAGCCCACCCAAAGTTTAAGTAGATCACTGTCCTGTGTGTGAGGGAGGGGAAAGCTCGGTGACCTCACGTATGACATGATGTTCTCAGTGTCACACTAAGGTCCTGTAATTCATCAAAGGAATTATTGATAAGCTGATTTAATTTCATTAAGTTTTCTATCTTGAAAGGCACTGTCGGAATTCAAGTCATACACCAGAGGAAAGTATTTTCAAGATACATCACCAATACAGAGTTGTTATCCCAAATTATAAAGTACCCCTGAAGCCAAGTAATAACAAATGGCTTAAGAAATGGGCTAAAACCTTTATAGGCACATCACCAGAGAATGATGTACAGATGGCAAACAGTCTCATGAAAGAAAAATGGTCTGGAGTCCAGGACAGCAGGGAAACATTAGTTCTTATTTATTGATCACTACATTAAGGCCTATAACATAGTCGTTTTTCTTTTTTACACATTTTAAAATTATTATTATTTTTAACATTTTCATGCAATATATTTTGATTATATTCTTTCCCCACCTCCAACACCTTCAAGATCTCCTCCCAACCCACTCAACTTCATGTTCTTTCTCTTTTAGAGAACAACAACAACAACAACAAAATCAAACACCAAAAAAACAAAGGTCATTTTGTGTTGTCCCAAATACTCCTGAGCATGAGAGGTCTCTCTTGGGAGAATGGTTGATAGAACCAGTGGCTCTTCATTAAAGGAAACTGGTTTTGCCTCTCCCAGCATCTCTCTCTCTCTCTCTCTCTCTCTCTCTCTCTCTCTCTCCATACACACACACACACACACACACACACACACACACACACACACACACACATATACATATATATGTATGTATGTCAAATATTTTCTTCCTCAGGGTGGGACTTTGTGCCACTTCCTTGTGAATTGTTTTTTTTTTTTTTTTTTTTTTTTTTTTTTTTTAATGTTTACTGCTCCTTATATGCTTAGTGCTGTTCAAATCCCTTCCATATTTATTTTTGATTGCTTTATCTATATTTTTTGGAAGATAACTTTTAAAATTCTCCAGTCAGATGGTAGTTCTATTCCTTTTTCTTTATATCTAGAAAATGTTGACTTTATATTTTGAGGCCATATTGTTACTGATCAATATTTGAGGGTTCTTATATCTGTTTTTTTGTTGTTGTTGTTTACCTTTAGGAACTGTTTAACTGTAACCACAAGAATAGATAAGGCCTTAATGTTTATCATGATTTATATTAATTTTGTGCATCAAGTAAGAGCTAGTAATACAAGACAAAGGAAATCCCTATATAAAGTTAGAGGGAGCAACTGAATACAAAGAAATAACCATTATGAGTCACAGTAGAAAGCTGAACTCTGAGCACAGCAGCCATTACTATCTTCATCAGAAGCTGCTGTGGTAACCTCTAAGATCCTCTCAAGATTGCACCTGTTGATATTGTCTTAAAAGGAAGAGTGGAGAAGGCTAAACAGATACCTACCTGTGGTCTAAGCCACTTCATCCCTAACACCTGTGGTCTAAGCCACTTCATCCCTGACATCTGTTCCAGCTGCTTGTAGTCTTGTACGCTTGGACGGTGTGAGAGCATACAGAGTGTGTAGAGTTAGTGGAAAGGGAACTCATGGGTGTTCCTATGAAGAAGTCACCATTTACAGTCTGAGGTTCTCTATCGGTGAGCCTGGCTTGAGGTTTTCCATGGATTGTACCTAAGCCCACAGCCCGCTGGTTTTCCAAGTCAGTCTCCAGTGGAATTGTGCTTTGGCCATTGCCGAGCCTTATCTGGGATGAGTAAGTACTTGTTTGCACCATTGCACCATTCTAGGAAAGATTCCCACGACACACACACACACACACACACACACACACACACACACACACGCACACACATGGAAAGGAAGCATTTTGAGTTCTAAAGGGAAAGGTAGAATCAAAAACCAGTAACAGTTAGATATTGAAATATTGGTGTCCACTTTCATAAATGGACAGGCTGTCAAGACTAAAATTCAGTGAAGTAACATGAGGGTTAAATGTGATCCCAGCAAAAGGCACATCACTAATGATGAGATATGGAATGTTCCCCAGAATGCATATGTTAAAGAAGTGTCCTTAATTGGTAGTGCTTTTATGAGGTGGCAGAAAGTGGGTCTAGTTGGAGGTGGGTCATTGTGGTGTTGTCTTCAAGGGTGCACCTTGTTCCCTCATCCATTTCCTCTCTCTCTGCCTCTTAGATGCTGTGAGGTGAGTGAGCTGCTATGCTTTTCCATCATGCCTTTTAATCACGACGTTCCTATTTTGCAGGCCAAAAAAGCAATGGACCAACAATGATCTGAAACTGTGGGAACAAATAAACCATTCCTCTTTTAGCTCATTCTTCTCAGATGTTTTGTCACAACAATGGAAAACTGACTAATGAACACATAAGGAAGATAATGTAGCTTGTTAAGTAGAGTTTATTCCAGCCATACAAGGATGATTTAGCACATACAAACTGAAAGCCATAATATATTATTACAACAGCAAAAGAGAGGATCAAAATAATTTCATTAGTGGGTGCAGTAATAGCATTCATTAAAACTAAACATTCTTTTGTGGAAAAAAAAAAGCCAGAAGGAATTATGTGTAGAAGGAGTATACCTCATTACACAAAGGTCTAGATATGAGAAAGCCACTGCTCCCATACGCTAAATGGAAGAAATGAGGATGTTTCCTCTGAGATCTGGAGAAATGAAGATGTCCACATTTGCCGCTCTTACTCAGAACAGTCAAAGAGAAATGAGAGAAATCATAAGAAGAAAGAAATAAAATAATAATAAAATTTTCAACCAGAAAAGGGGGGTATCAGGTAGGTTTTATATACAGAAAAAAAAAACTGACTAAATGTATTGAAACAGAAAAATTCAGTAGCTATAGGAAACACAATCAACAAATAAAAAGAAACATTTTATATACATAACACTAACACACTAACTTTTTTTTTAAATTCACAATAGCCCCTGATCAAATAATAAATAGGAGGCTCAAGGCCATAGGTTCTGTTCCCACTTCAACAGCAACAGTGATAAAATTAATCCAGTAAAATAGATAGAAAGGAATCTGACTGAAGCAATGAAAAACCTCTACAATAAATCTTTAAGACACTAGTGAAAGAATTATGGAGGACACAAAACCCAGAGAGGCATTTATGTGGAAAATTAAATATTCAATGCAGAAAAATGAAGGTAGATCCTCCCTGCACACAGACGACACAGGACAACCCATGCCACTGAAGGTAGACCCCTGCACACAGACACAGGAAAACCCATAACACCATGGAAAACCTATCAATGAACATACTCCCAGAGAAATGATTCCAATTGCCCCAGCATTCATGAACTGCCAATAGTACGCAGTGAGGGTGGTCGCTCAGGAGCTACCACCCACCCATCCAAGACTTTTGATGAAGTCTTAATGTAGGCAATCATAACTCCTGGAAGCTCAAAATGTAAGAGCGCTTTCAGGTCACAGAAGTCCTCCACTGTCTCTGTCTCTTCAAATCATTTTGGCACCTCCTCTGTGATGTTCTCTGAGTCTTGGGGTGGAGAGATCTATTACAGATGTTACATTTAGGGCTGAGCACTCCTCCGTTATGTATGTTCTGTACTTGACCATTTGAGAGTGCACGTGTTGTGTGTCATCCAATGCAAAGGAAGGGTCTCTGATGAAAGTTGAGAGCTGCATTAATCTATGAATATAAAGATAAGTATTTAGAAGACAGTTAGACTGCAATATCAACAAAGTAATAGTAATAGGTTTGCCTTGAGACTCTGTGATCTTCCAAGCCACCAGTTCCTGGCTGCCAGTTTATGATAGCATGTATGTTTGCCATTCTGAGAAAGGTTGTTGATGCCCATAACATCCATGCCACTCCTGTACCAGTGGCACATCTTTTTAGGTCAGTCATCACTGTAGCTCCAAGTATTCACAGCTGGGCAAACTGCTCATGACCTTTCTCCCTTGTCAGCCTGTAGAATGGGTTCTGGCTCTAGGAAAGCTATAGAGGGAGGGAGCTTCCAGGCCAGCATCAGCTTGACTTCTCAATGTCTGTGACCCAAGTGTGTGATGTCATCATCATTAGGCTCTTAAAAATAAAGGTCTCATTAGGGTCTTAAAAATAAAGGTCTCACCGGGCGGTGGTGGCACATGCCTTTAATCCCAGCACTTGGGAGGTAGAGGCAGGTGGATTTCTGAGTTCGAGGCCAGCCTGGTCTACAAAGTGAGTTCCAGGACAGCCAGGGCTACTCAGAGAAACCCTGTCTTGAAAAACCAAAAAAAAAAAAAAAAAAAAAAAAGGTCTTGTGGATAACCAAAGATACTCCCGATGAATAACTTTGAAGAAAGTATCAATATAGGGTAACTCCTTTATATATAATTATTATGTGTAATATAAAATTAGGAAGCTTATAAAGTATTGTTTCTAATGTTGTCTCCTCACACTCCCCTTGCCCCTGCCTGCTCTCCTCCTCTCTATGCTTTCTGTTTCCCCCTTTACAACACGTACTATCCCCTTAGCTCCATTTTAGTTTCCTGACTTCCATGTGTATCCTACATTAAACCCTACAAACCTAAAATTCAAAGGTACTTTCCACATATGAGAGAACACAGAGTGTTTGGCTTTCTGGGTCTGGATGACCTCACTCAATTATAATTCTCCCCAGTCCCATCCATTTACTTGCAAATTTCATAACTTAACATGGGTATTTTTAATAGTTCATGTTTTGGTCACATCATATCATCATGGTTTCTCTTTGCTTTAAGTTGGCTATTTTAAGTATCCTCACACTTTTTCTTTAAATAATTTTATTTGTAGTGCCATTTCTCAATTTTTCCCTGCCTTTTCTCCCTCATGATTTTCTCCTTTAAAAAAATATTGAGTTTATACTTGGTAAGAGATTCTCCTCCTCATCCCATCTCCACTATTATTATTATAATTTATTTTATTATTCATTGTTCTTATAATAAAAAGTTTATATAATTATAAACTTCTATATACATTGGATATAATATATTTTCCTGTGTGGTGATTGGACACCCCCCTCCCCCAAATCTTAGGAGTTTTAATTGCTTAGCATGGTGAATGTACACTTTGAGTTCACTACACCTATGAAAGTTACAAGGTCAGCATTTTTATTTTTATGAATGGCAGTTTCTTCTTCCGAGTTCAAACCACATGCAACAATCTACCTTCCTGTATCCTCAAGCCGGCAGGCAGAGGCTGCCTTGCTGTCTGTACCAACTGAATAGGCCTTCAATTATCCTGTCTGTACGAACAGGGTTTCCAAATTTCTCTCCCAAGATCATATTGCCTGCCGGGTCCCAGTCTAGTCATAAGTCTAGCTCACAATCCTACATCATACCTGGCTGCCATGCTCCCAGGGAGCAGAGCTTTCCACCAAACTGCTGCTCTACCTCTGAATTCACCCGACTCCTGCATCTGAAGGACTTACCTTTTCTCCAGTTTCTCTGTGTATTTGGACATAATTTTTGGTATCTTTATTAGAGCATGTGGGATTTTCTTGCATCTGTAGGTCATGTCCTTTCAACCTGCCAACATTGGAACACATCATTTAAAGAAAACCAGAGTCGTACAAAAATACTTTATCAAAATATAACAAGAGTGCAAAATGTTTATGATTTATTTACTTCTGAGTCACTTTTCTTTGGTTACTTGCCTCAACTGCTTTTGTTCACTCAAAGCAATCCCTTTTTTCAGAACACACGTTAGGGAAGTCATATTTACTTTCGTTGGAAATACAGAAGTCCTAACCGAGAGGAAGCTGCTGTCACACAGAGAAGGAGGGGATACATTTCACGTTTGTTTTTTATTTTCTTGTCTTTTCATTGGAGCTTGAAATCCTCAAAACATTCTGGGTCTGAGAGCCACCCCCAGCTGAGGACATTGGTCCTACATACATGGCTCCATTCAGAGTGAAGTTTTTCTTCTATTTCTCAAACCACCATTTGCACTCCAGTCCTGGTAAGTGAGGGGGAATGGCGTCTTTAAAGCTATCACATGAATAGATGAGTGTGTTCACAGCAGCTCTGTAAGCACAATGGCAAAAAAAGTTAATTATTGTCAGAGAAATGCAGCTAAAAAAAATCTTCCCTTGGTTGGTGGTTGAGACCCTGGGAGCTCTGAGGGTACTACTTAGTTCATATTGTTGTTA
>NW_022196915.1:90146745-90153833 GCF_008632895.1 Mastomys coucha | reverse complement strand
AAAAAAAAAAAAAAAGACAGAAAGCAAGCCACTATAGTAAAGATACGTGATGCAAAACCACATATCTTCTAAGTTACTTAAATAAGACGCTTTGCATCATGGGACTGCTGTCCCTATTTTCATGCAAGCTTTGACACGTTTTTGTTTACACGTATTATTTTGTTATTTTTAAAAATAGTTACTAAATAATTACCAATCTCTCCTCAAAAAAAAAAAAAAAATCTTCCCCAGCCCTGAGTTCTTTAAACATTGATCATCTATTCGAGCACTAATGAAGTTCTGGGAAACCAGGCTGTGTTCAGGGCAGCTCACTCGTGTGTCTACATGACGAGGATTCGGACATCTAGACTGGCCCCAGACAAGGAAGCCTGGCTGGGCTTTAAGCGTCTCAGGGAAGTGAGGACTCAGTCAGTCTACGTTGTTTTAAGGACCGGAAGAAGTGAGAAGAGCCAACCAAATGCCTGGATTTGGTTTCAAGTGTGCCATGTGTAGGCTGACAGCTCATTGGTGAAAACAAATCACACGGTCAGGCTCAACATTATTGAAATGAGTGTCTGGCTTTTATGGAAGTGTCAGAAGCATCATTCAAAATGTATTCCATGTAGAAAAATCAAAAAATATATTTAGTCTGGTTTCCCCCCAAAACTTTCTCTGGATAAGTCTTACAGATTTCTAATCACAATTATAGGAAATTATGAATTGGTCTTTCTTTTAAAGATGCAAGCTGCCTTCTGTTATAATTGTGAATGTCTACTCTTTTCTGAGTATTTTACTGTGTGTCAAATAATTTATAATGCTGCAAAATAAACCCCTGTAGCATTTCAACATAAGGGCTATCATTTTAATTTTTCAAATAAAAAGAGTAGCTCAGATGTGCAGACAAGGGGGTCCCTGTGTCTATCTCTTTTACCTTTTACTGGGCTTTTTTCCTCCCATATATTTATATCACACTATCCCATTGTGTTAGCTTTTGTTTTACCTTACTATATTTTATTTTATTTTATTGTTATCAATTAGATGCCTGTTTGTTTTCTAATGAGAGACAGAAAGGGGTGGATCTGCATGGAAGGGAAAACGAAGAGAGCAGGGGGAGGGGAAAACTGTAATCAGGATGTATTATTTGAGAAAAATATGTATCTTCAATAAAAGAAAAAAGTATCACAGAAAATGTTACTAACTGGCAAACGCTAGTAAACGCTAGCATATGTGTCAAAACTCCATTGTCTGTGAGTCCCAAACCCAGGCTTTGAGTCCCGGCCATCTTCACCCGTACATCCCAAAACGGTTGGAAACTGTACATCCATCCAACTCTGTTGGAAAGAGTTGAGTTTTGAATTCTGAATTTAAAACCTGATATAGGGGCAAGATTGGGCTTTTAGAGGATGGGTTTCTGAACTATTGAAGCAGGCTCTGTGTAAGTGTTTCACCCCTGGTCTGTCATTGGTTAGACTATACAACTACTGACTTTTCAATATCCTTCCAAAGTGGCTGACCAGTTGATTCAGGTTGTTTTTACCAATACTACTATCTTGTATAGTTTTCTAATTGCATTTTTTCCTGTGAAGTCTGGCTTGCACTTCTCAAATATAAATTTATTTTCTTTCAAGGTGTCTCTGACACTCAGTTCTTCATACATTTCCAAACTGTCAAAAACACATTTATAACTTTTTCAAAGTAATTTTCAGAAAAAACAATCACAAATGTGTTTCCAACATTTTCTTGGTTGAATAAATTTGTAGTGAACACATATGCCTGACAAATTACAACCCTAGGAAAAATGCAAATGCAAGATTAACAGTGGGACTATTTCTGTATTTACCATTTTAAAAATAATGGATGTTTTAATAGTTGATAGTTGGGCTTATGGTGGAAGAAGAGTAGAGATGTATAAAATGATGGTGGATAAGAAATATAGTTACACAGCCGGGCGGTGGTGGCACACACCTTTAATCACAGCACTTGGGAGGCAAAGACAGGTGGATTTCTGAGTTCGAGGCCAGCCTGGCCTACAGAGTGAGTTCCAGGACAGCCAAAACTATACAGGGAAACCCTGTCTCAATATATATATATATATATATATATATATATATATATATAGTTGCACAGCAGGAATTCTAGCTAATTTGGCTCCAACTACCTTCCTCCTTAGTAAGGCCACACAGTCCCTCAAAGAACTATCAGGGCAGAGTCACCCTTATGCCGAAATGGCCACTCAGTTCTTCAGAGAACTATTAGTGCAAAGCATTCCCTATGCCCAGGGCCACACAGTCCCTCTGAGAACTATAGGTACACAGCATTCCCTATGCCAAAATGGCCTTACTGCTCACTTTGTTTTCTACTATTATTTTTGATATAGACAATTTTCTCAATGATAGTTTATCTCTTCATTTTCTTCTATTGAGAAGAAAGTAGACTGATGGATGCACAGAGTCGGTCATGAGTTTTCATATGGGTGGGGGCTTCTTATATTAGGCATAAAGAACTTGTAGATCTCAAATATAGATTTTTGAAAACAGTCCTTAGAAAGTGCAGTGGCCGTGGTCCCCGAGTCCTTGTGTGAGACGGCCATCTTTCTTCCCTTTCTACTAACAGTTTTATTTGTACAGCACTATTGCTAGCCCCAGGCTTCGTCCCAAGATAGCTCCTCTCTGAGTGAGCTTGAAGCTGATGACACTCCTGTGGTTGGTAGGATGTGAATTAGGTAGTAAGGCTCTGTGATTATCTAGGTTTAGAGATGAGGTCATATAGCTATGTGTGCGAGGCTGTTTTCAATGCCAAGACATGCAGAGCCGGGGTTTTACAAAGTTTATAGAAGAAAAATGACAATTAATTAAAAAAAAATATTTCCTTGGACTCTAATTGACACAGACCATGTACTAAAATTACAGTTTCCATAACAAGAATATCAAGGACCATAACATCCTGGACCCTAGGCCTCTTGGCTTCTTTGAGTTCTTGAAGCTGTGGTTCTCTCTTCTTCCCAGGGTTGTTAGCAAGCAGCCCAGGAGGATAAAGGAAGAGTAGAGCCAGGCAGTGGTGGCGCACGCCTTTAATCCCAGCACTTGGGAGGCAGAGGCAGGCGGATTTCTGAGTTCAAGGCCAGCCTGGTCTACAGAGTGAGTTCCAGGACAGCCAGGACTACACAGAGAAACCCTGTCTCAAAAAAAAAGGAAGAGTCCACAAACAGGGTTTCAGAAGGTCCGAAGGTCCGTGAGTATGGCAGAGATGACAGATTTATCTCTGCGACCAGCTTCAGAGAGGCAGCTCAACTTTATCTGGGGTGAATGATGCTTATATAGAAGTTTAGGGAGGGAGTAGGACTATTCATGGTGGGCAAAGGTTATTGGCTAAAGGCTAAGGTACTAAGCTACCTCGTTAGCTTGGGGAGGCATTCCAGGGATCTTGGTGTGCTTGCTGAATGGGTTTCTTTTATTTATTTATTTATTTATTTATTTATTTATTTATTTATTTATTTTATTTTAGATATTTTCTTTATTTACATGCGAATTTCTCCATTCCCAGTTTCCCCTCCAAAAAACAAAGAAACAAACAAAAACAAGAAAAACAAACCCCTGTTACCTCCCACTTTCTGGCCCTGGCATTCCCCTAACTGGGGCACAGAACCTTCACAGGGCCGAGGTCCTCTCTTCCTATTGATGATCAATTTTGCAATCCTCTACCATACACATGCATAGTGACAGGCAGGTAGATCAATGGAACCGAACTGAAGACCCAGAATTGAACCCACGCACCTATGGTCACTTAATCTTTGACAAAGGAGCTAAAACCATCCAGTGGAAAAAAGACAGCATTTTCAGCAGATGGTGCTGGCTCAACTGGAGGTTAACATGTAGAAAAATGCAAATCGATCCATTCCTTTCTCCTTGTACAAAGCTCAAGTCCAAGTGGATCAGGGACCTCCACCTCAAAGCAGATACATTAAAACTAATAGAAGAGAAAGTGGGGAGGAACCTCGAGCAAATAGGCACAGGGGAAAATTTCCTGAAGAGAACGCCTATAGCTTCTCCTCTAAGATCAAGAATTGACAAATGGGACCTCATAAAGTTGGAAAGCTTCTGTAAGGCAAAAGACACTGTCAATAGGACAAAATGGCAACCAACAAATTGGGAAAAGATCTTTACCAAACCTATATCTGATAGAGGGCTAATATCCAAGGTATACAAAGAACTCAAGAAGTTAGACTCCAGAGAACCAAATAACCCCATTAAAAAATGGGGTACAGAGCTAAACAAAGAATTCTCAATTGAGGAACACTGAATGGCTGAGAAGCACCTGAATGGGTTTCTTATCTAGAGAAAGGGAGTTGGGCCTATAATTTCCCTAAGGGATATGCAACATTCCTGAGGTAGAGGGTAAAGGATCCAGGGTCTCCCAGGTAGAGAAAAGGAGGCCTCACTGACAAAGGGAGTCTGCCATCTTGTGTGGAGCTCAGGACTTTGATCTTAGCAGCAGAGCTTCCCAACAGGAGCGATTCTGGAACAATACCTCCAGACATTTTCAACTATAACCCAATCAAATGCCTCTCTTTCAGATGATGCAATATTTGCGGCAAATGAACTTGTAATCAGAGTGAATGTGGGAGATGAGAATTTCCGCACCAGCTACATTTCTGTGTATGTTCTTCACTTTCTGAATGCATCATTTTCTCATTTACATTCACTTCCTTACGTGCCTTTGAATTTATATAAAACATAGAAATGCTGTTAGCAATTCTGACTCTTTGATTGGAAGAGTGAGTTCCGATTCCCTCAGTCACTGGTGGAATGAATTCGTATCATGATAATGTAATCACATGAAGAGCTTCAATAATACAAGAACCTTGGATGAAAT
This sequence comes from Mastomys coucha, assembly GCF_008632895.1. Classification (NCBI taxonomy): domain Eukaryota; kingdom Metazoa; phylum Chordata; class Mammalia; order Rodentia; family Muridae; genus Mastomys; species Mastomys coucha. Next base: position 90,148,982 of record NW_022196915.1, on the reverse strand, counting down.
AATTTGGTTAAGAAGCTGAATTTTGGGCTCAGTGGAAGCATCAAGACTAAGCTATGAGGAAGTAGGTGGTAGAGAGATGCGAGAGAAAGAGAAGCCGAGCAGTTGGTGCTCTATGAAAAGATGCTGAACTGAAAACATAGCGCGGTTGTGTTCTTGCCCCTTGGGAAATGGTGAGTGGCACATCCCATCAATAGAGACAGTAACAAACACAAGTGCCAGCCACCCTATGCCTTCTTCCTCTGAGTCACTGTGACTCCCAGAGCTGTATCCATTCTAGCCCAGGAGGAAGATCAGGACTTGCAGAATGGAGACCAGAGCTGGCTGTCATGCCTGCTGTGTTTGCTTCCCATCAGTGGCCTATCTGCTCGTCTTTGTAGTTTCTCGTGGTGGAGATTCAAACATGAAACTGGACGGCTCTATCTTGAATTGCAATTTTTCTGTGCTCCATTCAACTGTACCCAGGGATTTATTTCCCTTTGAATCTTTGAGTTGGACAAACATTTAATCATCTCATCTTTCAAAAGACGATATCATTGCTGACTTGGCATGGGTGGGCAGGACACTACAATGAGCAAGTATGGGATGGGAAGACAGGAGACAAAGAGAAGCTGAATGATTTGAGCACTATGAAGAGAGGGAGAACCAGAGATGTGAAGGTGGTGAGGGATAGCCTGATGTGACTAAGCCGGAGATGCCATCTGAGGCCAGAACAGTTCCCAAGATGCTATCTGAGGCCAGAGCAGTTCTTTTCTGATGGTGTTTCTTACTTATGCTAGAAATGCCAGAAAGATCTCTAAATATATGGCTCACCTGCTTCACAGAAATATTTATTTTTGCTGGTACTACTTGAGTTGGTATTCACATAGTAGATACTTATGATGTGGACATTGGACAAATGCATGAGCTATTAACCATTGGGAGGCAGAGAACAGAGAGGGACATTTCAATACTTTTGAGAAAAATGGGCAAGATTTGGGCAGACAAGGAGAGCGAGCTTTCTAGAACTGGGAAAGGGGTACACTGTTGCGGTTCTTTATGGTGACTGACTGCTGAGTGGGGAGTGGTAAGCATGTCTCGGGTGTCATGTATGATATAAAACAGATTCCATAGAGAAATAAGGAGGAGCACATGTCATGAGTTTGAAGCATGGAGGGACAGATGTGTGTTTCTAGAATAAGGTGCTGCTATTCTGTAGCAAAGACTCTTCCTGAAGACATGTACAAGGACTGAATGAGTGGGGACAATGTGGAAGCTGGTTTCGTGGGATGCCACTTCGTTGTGTAATTGTGAGGCATACACCCTATATATGTGGAGACAATTTCTCAAAGTAGATCATCAGGGGTAGAGTGGGAGCAGCTGATCGTTTATGGTGATTACTGGACCTTGTATAGAACGTTGATTACTTTTTGACACATATACATTGGTAGTGCTAAATCTGAACTTGTTCATCAATATACATTCTAAATTGGGGGAAAGACAAGAAACTAATTTTAGGTCCACCTGTAGATAGAATTGAGAAGGCTTCTGAGACTGAGCTTTTATCTTCAACTCCCTCAAACCTTTACGTCCAGGAGTTAGGTTATTCACATACGAGGACTTTTGGGTATGAAAATTTTATAATGAATCTCTCCTTTAAGAAGCAAATTCCCTCTGTCACTTAGACCATCTATGGGAAATGCACCTCAGGTGTATTTCCGGGGTCAATACTCAATTATTTGCTTGAGCAGGAATTTTCCTGAGTGGTCTCCAGCTGTAACACTGAACAGTTTACTAGTGATGACTATTTCAAGCAGTGCCTTCATCCCGTAAAAATACTTTTGTGGCTTTATTTTAAAACTATACTGAGAGTGGAATAGCATATCATATTGGGTCTAGAAGTAAAAAGCAGTGGTTTGGGAAGTTCTCAATTAGCAATTGAGAAAATGTCCATGATTCTAAATTTGCAACATTGAGGAGAGCCAGTAAAAGAAAATAAAATATTCAGTTTATGTTGTCTCAAGTAAATTGTCATTTTTTCTACATCTTAATTTATCTTTTCTTATAAAATTTGGTATTTCTTTAAGAAATTACCCAATTAAAACATTTTCCTAAGATAAAATGAATATTTTAAAGGTATTAGCAATCCACATGAAACTCATTCATTGTTTTGTGTGAGTGGCAATTTTTTTTTATTTTCTTTATTTACATGTAAATTTGTCCATTCCCAGTTTCCCCTCCAAAAAACAAAGAAACAAACA
>NW_022196915.1:90140748-90146410 GCF_008632895.1 Mastomys coucha | reverse complement strand
AGAAGGAATGCACTGTCCACCTTTTGGTCTTCCTTCTTCTTGAGTTCCTTATGGTTTGTGGGTTGTTCATTTAGCTACTAATTTCTTTTGTAAAAATAGTATAAAATAGGAAAAATGTAAAGACCAAATTTAATTCAGTCTTCCTTCCTTTCTCTCTACCTTCTTCCTTCTCTTTTTTCTTTTCTTTTCTTCTAAAAAAAAGAGATACTTTTAAAATTTTAAAGTGTGTGTGTGTGTGTGTGTGTGTGTGTGTGTGTGTGCGCTTGTAATTACCTGTGGAAGCCTGAAGAGGGCAGCAGATTCGCAGGAGCTGGAATTTGGAATTTGATGTGATTCTTGCTTGGGAACCGAGCAGCTTGAGCACATATTGCCCTTCACTGCTGAGCCATCTCTCCAGGAAACCCCTTCCCACACCCTTTTTAAGGCATGAGTATGGCTGAGCACACATGTGAGAACTTTTGAAGTTACTCATGTATTCTGTGGAGGAGAGGAAGTTTTTCATTTGAGTAGCTTGACCCTTGCTCTTTTAACCAAGAGACCAAATAATTGTGAGCACATCTGAGGATACCGAAGCCTATAGTAGGAAGTGATTCTTATTTTGTCTGTAGGAAATAGATACTACCATTTCTTCCTCATTAATATTTTAGATCAAGAGAGTGTGTGGTTAGATCATTGCCCTGGGAATCAGGTGACTTGGGGCAAGCTCTGACCTAGATATGTCTGAAACTCCCTAGGCAAAGATTCTCTTTCTGGTTCTTTTTCCTTCTCTGTAAAACAAAGAGGCCAGACGCATTGCTTTATAATTCCTTCCATTTTTAAAATTTCTAGAAAGCTTATGGTAATACTGGGTCTCTCCCAAATGATATTATTTATATTATATTTGAGAGCCCATTGTGATTTGTAGACTCTGGGCCTTTTGGACTTAATTCTGAGAAGTCTGGATAGACAATACAATTTGGCTCATGGGTTGTACACACTAATGTTATGTACAGGAGGGAACTCATTACCTAGGAATAGCCTTATAGATTTGGTCTGGTCTGCTTCACAGACTGTGAGTGCAAGTAGAAGTTTTAAACCAAGCACCAGGGCTTGAAATCTAGGTTTTATTTCTGGTTTTAAAATGTCAGAATTAGAGACTTGCTTTCATATTAAAGACACGATAACTTTCCTTCCTTAGTATTTGCTATTCTCAAAGATGTAGTTACTGGAATTTTGAAACGGGTCAAACTGCTTTTAACCTGGGTCCTGTTATTCAATTTTTATCAATTCTTCATTTTCTGTTAACAGAAAATCTGTCTCATGCCTTCAATATATAAAAGGTAGAAAGATCATGAAGTAGCCTGAAGCAGATAAATATTGACCCAGTAGAACATGCGTGTTGCCAAGAATTAGAATAACCAGTAATTTTGTCATGGGACGAGGCCAGGAGTATGGCAGGCCTCTTCATGCCTAAGTTCCCCTCTGGATTTCTCTCCCTTGCTTCCAGTTTTTGTTTAGTAAACATCTGCTTTCTGTTAGATTATTTATCTCCTTAACCTTTATAAATGGCAATGAAGTCCACTAGCCTGTCAATAGCCTGTCATTTATTTGTTGCTACAGCTGAGCCTGACCTTCATTGATTTTATTGGAGTAATTTGCTGGGAATGATTTTTTAATGTTAGATTTATTGCCGAGGCACTTCATTGTCAGGTAATTGAAGTAAATTGTAATTTTTTTTCAAAATGAATGCAAGCACAGCAGGGTTATGTGATTTTCAAGGATTCTTTGCTATTGGGCGAAACATATAGCTCACCTTATAAACTTTAAAAATTTGTGAATGTAGATTATTTTGAATAGTGTGTGTTTAAATTTTTTAGATTTTTCTCAAAGACTGTTGAGTAGCTGATAATTAATTAGAATTCAAAAAATGATCCTGCAAATTAAATTAGGTAAACATATAAATGTATCAATAGCAGCATCGCCTCTGACAGAATGGCTACTGCTGTTTTGAACTTTAGATTCAGTTATGCATAGTAATATTGTATTAACTCATTCTCCAGCGCTATTGTTACCAAAGGGTTTAGTATATCGACTGTGCTTTGTTCTGGAAACACTTTGCCCCCAGAATAATAACTATTGCTGTCTCTCAGTGAGGCTGTCTCTGTATCTGCATATTTATCTTGGTGATGTTCAGAGTCATCATCACAGAGCTGCTTTGTCCACACAGTAGAAGAGACAGGAAGCCTCGTATGTCATAGTTAAAGCATTTGTTTCTATATGATAGAAGGATATACTGTTGGAGCCTAAGCTAGCAGGAGAGGATCAGAAAGTTTTGCCAGCAAAGCTGGTATTTTCATTATCCTAGAACTAGATTTTGAATAGAAAGGAAAGAGATGTTTTAACTCAGTTTTAAATATTAGCTAACAAAACATGCAGTGTTTTGCAGTCTAAATGATGGTTCCTTGTTCGGTAGGAAGACTCCCAGGATGTTGGAATTAGTTGAAGTGGAGCCGACCTTTAGCCTTATTCTCAAATGGGTATCTCCATTGTTAAACTTTCTTAGGAGCAAAATCAAAGAGAGCCATCTAGTCACCAGCAGAGAAAACACTGAGTCAAAATTTTCTGGGAACATGTTCTAAATGCAGCTTCTTCATTCGCAAGTTTTTATTTTAAAGCAAAATAAGAATTTCTTAAAAGTAGAGTTTTAAACTATCTGAAAATGAATTGTATATAGTTAGAAAATTTCTGGAAATGATAATTACTCCTGTCGGAATGTAGTAGATATTAGTGATATAATCGTCTCCATTCAAGTTACAAATGAATTACTCTCCCATCCCATATTGTAGACTTTATTTTGTATCTACTTTAATGGGTGGATAGATTACTGCATCATCAGACCTTTAAGATTCATTGTGCTATGCTGGGAGGGAGGAATAATTATCTTAAGAAGAATATTCATAAAGCTTAACCTAGGAGACTGCTTTTCTGTGTGGAGTATGATGTACTGATTACAGACTGATTAAGGAGAGTGAGCTGGTGAAGTCTTCAGATGGGACCTTGGATTCTGTTTTAACTTACACATAGATTACAGGGAAAGGGGAGATTTGTGAAAACTTCAGGGAGAAACTTCTTGCTTTTGAATTGTCATGCCTCTTTGCTGCCTCGGCTCCTGTCACTGTTATTGATATGAGAGATCCATCAACACATTTTTGTGGGTGATTAAGAAACCTGACCTTTCCTTTGCAGGTACAAATAGGTAGTTCTTCAGAGGCTGTAACTGAACGACAAGATAATTCTATCCATTTAATATTGAAGTGATGTTGACAGCATCATTCTTCTCAGGTTGGAAACAGGACAGCGCACGGGCCTCTTCTGCCTCAGCCTGTTCTGCCAGTGGGTGATGGATTTCCCTCTGACTAATCGCTGTCACATTAACCCGCAGTATTTCATCCTTCAGCGCTGTCAGGATAATGACGATAATCCAAGTGGCTCATTGTAGGTAAAGGAAATTATATGAGCAAAGTAATATCATAAAACAGTGTTTAAATATTTTAATTTCATTTGTCAGGGCTGCCCCAACACTTCATTACACACATAACCATCTCTCATCAGTGGAATTAGTGCATTATTCATTACTGTTAATTATTTTCACATAATGGCTGCCCTGATATATTTAACCTCCACATTATATCTCAGATAATGGGTCTGTAAAATTGAATTGTGTGAAGAGTGGAGTTCTAAAGCTCATTTGCCGAACATCAAAGAACAAAGAAGAGGAAAAGAATTCTAAATGGGACGTTTTGCCCAGCTGGGGCCAAACATTTGTTTCTGTCTGATTTGCATACAGAAAATAGGTGGTGTCGAGCGGCTTAATATGGTATGGGCTGATGGATCCGTTACACAACCAATTAGGATTAGATAATATCACACATCTAAAACAACTTGAGAGTTATAGCGGAGAAAGCAGGGTGCTCACAGGCCATCCTACACAGGACAGAGGAAATAGCATTCCTTTAAGGGCACAATTATAAAAGTCAAAATGAGGGTGAGAGAAAGAGAGAGAGAGAGAGAGAGAGAGAGAGAGAGAGAGAGAGAGAGAGAGAGAGAGAACCAGAGATGATAGCAGAGAAAGGGGGGTGAGAGAGATGTAAAGTTTCAGATTATTTATTTCATGAATAACTTTAATAATGGACACTAGTTTTGAACAGTAGGAAAAACTAAGAAAATCACAGAAGTCAGTTTAGATTCTGCTCATTCATTTCTATCATGACTCGCATAAAATCAGCCGCTTATGAGTATGATGACATTTCTCAGTAATTGAAAGTCTTTCAATGTTCATGTAAACAAGACATCAATTTAGAACCAACTGAGCTATGCAAGAGGCCATTTTTATGTTACTACTTTGTAAGTATCTGATTAGCCATGTCCAAACACATCTATCTTAATATGTGTTTATGGTACCCTGAGTGTAGTAACAGAACGAAAAAGCCAGCTGAAATTGGTGGGATCTGAGAGGAAATAACTGGAAGGATGCAAAGTGTTTTCTGGAGTGCAGGCTTTTGGCTTTGAGGTTAAACGAGTGTGTAGTTTATGGAAGGTTTACAGGACTCTTTTATAATAATAACTAGTCTTGTGGAAAATTAAAAATAACAACCGTATATGATGAGGTTTACCTTATCTTGAGTGACATACATAACATTTTCTTTAAAAGTGAAGCCAGTTAACATTTTCCCAACTCCTGTAATGTTTTAGAAGAGGAACTAAAAGATGCTTCCTCTCAAAAATCTTTATTCAGTACAGTTTGCGAACTACGGCCTTACCGGTCTACATTACATTCCTGGGCTTGGACGTTTCCCAGTTCCTTTCTGTTGTGGTGACAAACGAGTTTGACCAAAAGCAGCTCAGTAGAGATCACGTATCTCGGCTTACAGATTACAGTCCATCACGGAGGGAACTCAAGCAGGAAGCTAGAGGAGAAGCCTCAGGGATGCAGCTTGCTGGCTTGTTTTTAGGCAGAGATGGGTCCACTCACTTCCACTCCGCACAGCTAGCTATCCCAGACCCTGATACTTCGTATCCTTGACTCTACATTGCTTCCTTCCCTCCCCTCACACCCAGTAGTGGTTGTTTTTATTTTCTACCTCTGCGTATTTGACTTGCTTCATTATTTTTTCTTTGTGTGCCTCTGCGTATGTATGTCCACCATGTGCATGCAGGTAAATTCAGTGCAAGAAGAGAGTAACACTGCCTGGAACTGCAGGCTGTGGACCCCCTAAGTTATGAGTGCTGAGAATCTAATTCTGGGCCTCTGCAAAGGCAGCAAGTGCCATCACTGGAGCTTTTGTATTTGACTTTTTATGAAAAGCAATTCCAAGTACAAATGATACCATCCAAAATTTTTCTTTCTGTGTATGGATTATTCTATTTTTCATAGTAACATCCTTAAGGCTTAATTGTTACATGGCAAATGGAAAGATCTCATTCTTTTCAAGGCTGAATAATATTCCATTATATTTTATATGATATATTATTTATCTATCCTCAACAGAGAGTTACATTGCTTCCATACCTTGGTCTATTTTAGATAACACTAAAATGGAAATTAAAGTGCAGATGTGTTTTTGATGCATCATTTCCAATTTTTCTCTCCCTCATACACACACACACACACACACACACACAC
>NW_022196915.1:90133486-90140738 GCF_008632895.1 Mastomys coucha | reverse complement strand
CACACAGAGTAATATATTATATACTAACATAATATGTATTAATTGCTATACTATACTATATTTATTAATCCTGATGTGAGAGTTCAGGATCATGTGGGAATTCTCTTCTTCCTGTTTTTAGGAACTCCTAATACTATTTTTTAAAGTCCTGTGTCTGATTTCTATTCCCAGCATGTACTAGTGTTCCCTCTTCCTCTATATCCTTTCCAATGCTTATAGAAACTGTTTATAGTAATTCCAACAAGAGTGGGTTCCTACCTCAATACCGTTTTAATTTGACTTTTTCTGATAAGTGACTGATCATTTTTTCACGGATCTGTTGGTCATTTAGATGTCTTCTTTCCTTTTTTTCTCCTTTTTTGTTTTATAAAACCATGTCTTGCTATGTAGCTCAGTATGATTCAGAATACAGTAGATAGGCAGATTGGTTTCAAATGATTGATTCCTCTGCCCCAGTCTCCTTTGTTCCCGAGACACAGTCATGCACTGACTGACACACCTAGCACACATGTCTTTCTTTGAAACATGTTTACTCAAGTCTTTGCTCATGTTTTAATTAGATTGTTCATTTGTTTTCTGCTGAATCACTTGAATTTGAGTCAGACAAATAGTTCTCCAAGATTCTCTTACAGCCCATGGACTGTCTCCTCCATGTGTTGCTCCCTTTGACATATGGAGACGTTTTAGTCTGATGCAATCCCATCTGTTTATCTCTATTTATATTGACTATATTTTTAGAGTGTATATAAAAAACCATTTCCCATACAATATAATTGGGAATTTTAAAAAAATCGGCTACTCTTTCTGCCCTGAAACAAATGAACAGTTTTATTCTTCTGCATGTGTGTATCCCTAATACTATTTATTACAGACCCTGTTCTCCAACATGTGTTTTTGACACAATTGTTAAAAATAATTGGTAATAAACACGAGGTTCTTCTGAGCTTTGCATCCTACTACATCCATCAGCATATCTGTTTCATATCACTGCCATTCTGTTTTAAATAGAAGAGCTTTACAATATATTTTGAAATGAAATATCGTGATTTTTGTGTCTTCTGTTTTATTTTATTTTGTTTTTTGCTCACATTAACTAGGCTATTGTGTATTTTTTATGGTTTCTTATACATTTTTGTCTACTGTGAAAAGTACCATTAGAAATTGAGGATGTACTACCTCTGTAGGTCACCGTTGGTAGAATGGAATACTACCTCTGTAGGTCACCGTTGGTAGAATGGAATACTACCTCTGTAGGACACTGTTGGTAGAATGGAATACTACCTCTGTAGGTCACCGTTGGTAGAATGGGATACTACCTCTGTAGGTCACTGTTGGTAGAATGGAATACTACCTCTGTAGGTCACCGTTGTTAGAATGGAATACCACCTCTGTAGGCCACTGTAGGTAGAATGGGATACTACCTCTGTAGGTCACCGTTGGTAGAATGGAATACTACCTCCGTAGGTCACTGTAGGTAGAATGGGATACTACCTCTGTAGGTCACCGTTGGTAGAATGGAATACTACCTCTGTAGGTCACTGTTGGTAGAATGGGATACTACCTCTGTAGGCCACTGTTGGTAGAATGGAATACTACCTCTGTAGGTCACCGTTGGTAGAATGGAGTACTACCTCCGTAGGTCACTGTAGGTAGAATGGGATACTACCTCTGTAGGTCACCGTTGGTAGAATGGAATACTACCTCTGTAGGCCACTGTAGGTAGAATGGAATACTACCTCTGTAGGTCACTGTAGGTAGAATGGAATACTACCTCTGTAGGTCACTGTTGGTAGAATGGAATACTACCTCTGTAGGCCACTGTTGGTAGAATGGAATACTACCTCTGTAGGCCACTGTTGGTAGAATGGAATATTACCTCTGTAGGCCACCGTTGGTAGAATGGGTACTGGAGTACTATTAGTTCCAGCCTTTCTCATCTAAAAACATAGATATCTTTTCATTTATGTATTTCCCCTGTAACTTCTGCTGGCAATGTTTTATAGTTGTGAGTGTTTGTGTCTTTTATTTCCTGGTCGTATTCACTCTGAAGTAGTTTTCTTTCTCATGCTGTTATATATAAGATTGTTTCTGTATCTTAGTGTGTGTGTAACAGTATATATTGACTTTGTCTTTTTGTATGTGAAACTGTATGTGTATAGAAACTCTACTGGCTTTTTGATGTTGACTATGCAATCTGTTACATAACTAAATTTATTAGTTAATTTTATTAATTTTAGGTTAAGTCATTTCTAGACATAAGATCTCATGAACAGCAGGGACAGTTTTACTTCTTCCTCCCTACTGTGCGCTCTCTCTCTTTCTCTCTTTCTCTCTGGCTTGTACTTCCAAAGTTTTGTTTAATAGAAATGGCAGGAGTGGGCATTTCTGCTTTGTTCCATGTTAAAGTGCTAAGAGTTTGAGTTGTTCCCTATAGGCTGCAGGAGTAGTTGTAAGTTTTCCCACACCGACAGTGATTGTGTTAAGGAAATCTCATCTGTTCCTAAACAGTCAGGAGATTTAAGAAATGCTTTGTTGAAGTGACTGAGATGATCACGTGGCTTTAGTCTTCGCTTCGCTGTTAATGTGTTGTATTGATTGTGCTGTTTATTTAAAGCAGCCCTGCATGCAGGGAACAAATCCTACCTGATCGTGATGCACAATTGCATGTGCTATGGAACTTGTGCACAGTGGTGCACTGTTTGCACCAATGATCATTTGGTATGAAGTTATGCTAGTGTTTAAATGTACACTCTTTAGTCCTGTTACCTGGGATAAAGCATGACCTGTAAAACACATGGTCCTGCTTACTTTCATTTCAAGTTTTAAATACTTTGTTTTTTAAAAATTTGCTGTATATGTGCAGGTACATGCACATGTATATGTGTGTGTTCGTGTGTGTGTGTGTGTGTGTGTGTGTGTGTGTGTGCGTGTGTGTGTGTGCATTCAAGTGTGCTGAGGCAGAATCTCACTCTCTAGCATGTGCTAGGCTGGAATTCACTATGTAGTCTAGGCTGGCTTTTAACTTTTGACAGTCCTCCCGCCTCAGTCTCAGTCTGCCAAATGCTCAGATTATAAATACGAATTTCTACACCCAGCTTCTGAAAGACTTTCAATTACTACTTCAAACTCTCTGTTACTTATCTATTCAAGCTTTAGATGTACTTGGATTCAATCTTTGTAAGCAATATTTTTCTATGAGTTTATGCATTTCTTCTAAGTTATTTTGCCATGCAATTATTCAGAATAGTCTTTTAATTATGTTTCCATTTCCAAGGAGTGTGTTTTAATATATCCTCTTCCATTTTTAATTTTGTGTCTTTTGTCTTTTTATTGGTTAATTTAGCTAGGGTTGGTTAATTTTGTTTATTTTTCTTAAAAAAGCCAACTGTTTGTTTTACTGACTTAAATGTTTTAATATTTTTGACTTATTTCTCTTCAAGTTATTATATTGTTCTTTTCTAGATTACTTATTTTATTGAAATCTAATTATATCATTCCCTCCTTCTTTCCCTTCTTAACTGCTTCTGTAATTCCCCTACTTCTTTAGATGTAAAGGTAGTATTGTAGAAGTCATGAGAGTCTAGATCTTGGGATCAGAGTCCATCTTAGGGAACCTGACCTGAGGATGAACTCTCTAGCACTAGTTTCCAGGTTACTCCCCAACAAACCTGTGCCTCCAGGTTACAAGCCTACCCCTGGCATTTCACTTCCTAACAACCACCAATCAGGAGGAAAGCAGAAGTTTAGCTTATGGTTTGGATCCCAGCACCAGCCAATTATTTTAAAAGACAACAGAATTCCATAATAGCCCCCCAGTCAGATGTGTGACAGGCTAGAAACCCCTTCCCTTGCTTGCAGTTTCCTATAAAACCTTGTCCTGCTGAGGGCTCAGGGCTTCATCCTCCCATCCTGCTGCATCAAAGATGGTGGTGTGGCCCAAGCTGGCTTGAATAAAGAAACCTGAGTGTGATTGTATCGAAGTCAGCTCCTTGGTGGTTCGTAAATGCTTAACAGGTACCACAGTACCAACTGTTTTCTTCATTTTGGGTAGTTGTGGTCTATAATGGTCTCCACCTATTTTACAAGGAAACTTCTTTGATGAGAGCTGAGAGCTACCTGCTCTGCAGGTATAAGGGTAGGTGTTTAGAATGCAGTTAGGAGTCATGTTGGTTTAGGAATGTGGCAGTAGTAGGTTCTCTTCTAACACATGTGACTACTAGCCATGGGTATTTGTCTGGGTTTCCAGCGAAAGGCACGATTCCCCTCCTGTTGAGTGGATCTTAAGTCCAATTAGCCATATGTTGGGTACTGCCAAGGTATACGTGCCACCATTGCAGCTTTAAGGATATCTTGTCTCACTGATGGTCTTGTGTTTTCCTGGTCATCACTGCTGGGTAGGACTACTGGTGGCTCTCCTTGAGTGGCAGCTTGTATAAAATCTTCTAGGACTGTGAAAGTTAGTCTTCAGAGAAGAGGATTTTGGGCCAGATCCAGCTTAAATCCTGTGAGTCCTGTGTCCAAACTACATAGTATCTTCAGCAATAGGTACTTGGCTTCAAATTCTGGGAGGCAGCCAAGGGCAACAGCAAGAGCCTGTATACAACTAAGAAGGGTATTTCTCATGCTTGATACTGGAGACTTTATTGCAACATCTATGGCGCTTGGGGGAAGCATTATTATCCCATGTGTCCTAAATTCATTTAAATTGTGGACGTGTGTGTGTGTGTGTGTGTGTGTGTGTGTGTGCATGCGAGCATGTGTGCGTGAGCGCACCTGTGTGTCTTACCTGTAATTTTAGTTAAGTATAAAACAACATGATCCCCCGTGGCTTTTCAAACGTTCTTAGTTTTATTGATGCCTCCTCTTCTGATGCTCTTCCTCTCTAACTTTAAAGCCAGCTCCCTTGTCTATCACTTCCCCCTTTGTGTCACTCGTGTCCTGCTACTTTCTTCTTTAGAGTTCCTCCACCCATCTCCATAATCCTGTTTACTTTTTTAGGCTTTGTGGTTATTCATAACTGAAGATTTAGAGCTAGAAACCACAAATTAAAAAGAATAAGAGAACATGTGGCGTTTGTCTCTTTGTATCTGGGTGACCCCACTCAACATAATACAGCAACGGAAAGCATAATATATAAGCAAAAGACCTGTTAGGTTAAAAAATCAAAACGAAACAAAACAAAACAAACAGACAAAGCACTGTGAGACAAAAACCAACCAACTAACCAACCAACTAACCAACCAACTAACCAACTAACCAACCAACCAACCAACCAACTAACCAACCAACTAACCAACTAACCAACCAACCAACCAACCAACTAACCAACCAACTAACCAACCAACTAACCAACCAACTAACCAACTAACCAACCAACCAACCAACCAACCAACCAACCAACCAACCAACCAAAAACAACTTCAGAAATACTTTTGAATTTCATGTTGTACTAGCTATCAACTCCTGGGCAAAATCTGCCCTTAAGTGTGGTTTAAATGCTTAGTGAGACTCTGTTAGAGAAGGCTGTTTTTTCCTCTGCGAGCCATTGTCAGTTGGAGGTAGCTTCTGGGTTAGGGGTGGAGGTGGCTTGTGCCCACTTCCTCTCTCAGTGCTGAGACTCTACGGGCTTAGACCTGTGAAGGTCCTGTTCGTTCAGTCTCTGTGAGTTCATATGCGCGTTGGTTCAGTTTGTGCCCGGAAGGTCTTGTGCCCTTGGCATCCTCCAGCTCCCCCTACCTCCTATAGTCTTTCCTCCTCATCTTAACTCCTGAGGGGAAGGATTTGAAAGAGACATTTTATCCAGGATTGAGTGTGCCAAGGTCTCCCACTTTGTTCATTTGTATGTCTCCGTGTTTGTGTTTGTTCCTATCTACTGAAGGAGGAGTCTTTGCTGACGATGGCTGAGCTCTACAAATATAGCAGAATGTCCTTAGGAGTCATTGGGGTTGCTACATTCAGTTAGCAGAGCAGTAATATTTGGTTTTTCTTTAGGCCAAGGGCATATCTAGTCTCAAGTTCTTGGCCACCTGAGCCATGTCAGACATGGGTTCCATCTCATGGAGTGGACCTTAAATCCAATGACGTCATGGTACAGTTTTCTCACATGTGTGACACTGTGGTGCCAGCATGTCATGTAGGCAGGTCCCCATTGTAAGAAAGGTTGGCAGCTGGTCTGATGGCTACTGCTGGTTTGATGGTTACCTTTCCCCCTTTGGTAGCAAGTACCCTCTTCTCTTGAATAGTGGTTGTGTGGGCTACCTTTTAACCCCTTACTTTCAGGCAACTGTTGCTTTTAAAGCTCATATAGGTCTCAGATCGGCAGCACATAGTTGACGCTAAGTGGCAGTTTGTGTCTTTTGGTAAGAGAGATTAATACGTGTACTTTACATATGTTACTGATTGATGCGCACTGACCGTTTGGTTAATTGTTTTCTGGGTGCTTATAGCTTCCTCATGCCTATGTTTCTCTCTTATTGCCTCGGTTTGTGCTTTATGTTCCTGTAGTCCTGAGCTTCTTATTCCTGTCTCTTTCCTATTTATGTAAGTGCTACATCTTTCTTTTGTTGTTACCACGAGGCTTGCATGAGGCTGCCTTTTTATAAGAACAGTAAATTCTGTCTTGGGTGAGTTGACAATGGCAGTAGCTTATATCTTCTTTGCTTTCTTAACTGTTATGGCGGACAGTGTAGAAAGTCACTCAGTGGCCATGGGTTAAATTCTATCTTAGATTTTCACTATTACAAATACATTGAAAGTTAATCTATACATTTTACCTTGTTTCAGCTTTTAATGCATCTCCATTTTCATGGCCTTTTATGTAATATGTTAAGATTTCCATGAATTTCACCAAGTAATATTGCCACAACAGTGTGTACATTTAACAATTTATTGCAATTTTGGCAGAATTTGATATTAATGTTAAATTTTGCTTGAATATAACATTTTAATTGTATACCCACTGCACAATGCAAATGAACACTGGCTGATTATCACTTATTTAACATTCAGTAAGTTTCTACCATTTCCAGAAGAATTCTGGACATGTGTAAAGAGAATCCCTGCCGTCATGGATCTTACACTGTAATTCTTGCCTCTTACTGGAATATTCCTCACATTCCCCTGCTTCTAGAGCATTTCTTCATTGGTTGTGTCTATCTGTTGGTATTAGACTCGCTATGTGTTTTCTACTCATTATCTGAGGCCCCCATTCTAACCCCACATCTCCAAGAAACCTTTTACATTCTTTAGACTC
>NW_022196915.1:90126467-90127003 GCF_008632895.1 Mastomys coucha | reverse complement strand
TCAGAACAGTTTATATATTTTAAAAGTATTTATATACCCAAAAGTAATGTAGACAATTAAATTGGGAGGGGCTTGTAAGAGAACAACAAAGTGTGAGACTGAATGCTTTGCTTAACGTTTGTAATTCTTGTATCAACTTACCATTGTAAGAGCCAAGATCTTAGGCTCTACTAAATACAAAACAAACAAACAAAAACACTTTACATATTTATGTTCATTTAGAAAATATTAATAGTGACTAGTAGTAGTGATTAGTAGATTAAAATATTAGTAGTGATGTATTATTTTGAAATATATAGTTAATACGTTTGGAGTTAGTTAAAATTTATATTGAGAAAAATGTTTGTATTTTCAGTATTGCTGTAGACAAGCATCTACATAAGATTGTTAAGTTGATTGTTGTTTTATATCAAACAACTTTTATAATATTCACTTTTATTGTTATAATATTTTATAAATTTTAAATATTATGATAAAAAAGATATTGTAGGTATTGAAAGAGGGGTCTCTAGGAGGAGTTGGGGTTCAAAAGGAAA
>NW_022196915.1:90117492-90125513 GCF_008632895.1 Mastomys coucha | reverse complement strand
TGGGAGAGGGTGGGGTGGCAAGCAGGGGGAGGAGGGAGGCAACAGGGGTTTGTTCTTGTTGTTTTTGTCTGTTTTTTGGAGGGGAACCTGGGAAAAGAGAAATATGATATGTAAATTAAGAAAATATCTAATAAAAAAAAAGAAAAAAATGAGCCAATAGACAGCAGCCCTCTGTGATCTCTAAGTCCCTTCATCAGTGGCAGGCTGGGACTTAGAGATGTCTGCCCAACAGTCTCCTCCCTTCCCAAGTGTTCTGGTCATAGTGTTAGTCACAGAAATGCAAAGCTAACTAGAACAGTGAGGGAGTTAGCTTGGCCTCATGAGGAGATTCTAACTATAGAAGTATATTGGATAGTTTATAGAGAAATATAAAGAAATTCATACATGTAAACTGGAACTCTTATATTAAAAGAAAAGAAAAGAAATATGAATAATTTAAAATCTATTTTACTTAATCCAGTACAAGTACTTTATTTAATAAATTCAACACATTTGACTTCAGTATTTAATAAATATGAAAGTGATCAAGAGGATCTAGCATTTGTCATTTGTACTGGGTTTGAAATTCATGCACATTGTACACATAATGGCATATCTCAAACTAAGATTTCATTAGAAACAATTGATCTGTATTTGGAAATCCAAAACAGTTAAGTTGAAAAGTTTAAAGTTTTGTCACACATGTTTTAAAGATTCCAAACATTTAATGTAGTATCTACTTTTGAATTTAAAATTAACTCCATTAAAAGTAAACAGTCTTAATTATTCAGGTCCTCAGCTTTACCAACTACTCTACAGCCCTATGTGACTAGTAGTTACTGTATTGAACAGTGCAGATCTTGACCAAAACTATGTAGCAATTCTCTCTCTCTCTCTCTCTCTCTCTCTCTCTCTCTCTCTCTCTCTCTCTCTCTCTCACACACACACACACACACACACACACACACAAATAAAATCTTCAGCCATTCACACATATAAGAAATATATTACTTTATCAGAAACTTTTTTCTAGTTAGTTTAACATTTATCCCTTAAGCCTCAGTATTTTTTTTCTATTTCTAGATGGACTCTTTATAGCATAATTTATCATTACTTTTATTTGATGAGAGAGCACGGAGTAGACCCCATCATTTCTTGTTAAGCTGAGACCATGATTATCAGCATCAGCTACAGCTCAAGATTTTAACGCACTGCTGTCTGTGAGTGGTTGAGTATCTGATGCTACTGACTATCTCAGGGAATTCCAAACTGCAGCAAGGATACCTTCACCCACCCTTTAAACAAGTCCCACTGGAACACAGACACACAGATTCCTCTGTAGATGGTCAGTGGCTGCTTTGTGCTATGGTAGACACCATGATCTGCCAAGCCTGAGTGATTGACTCATTATCTGTTTACAAAAAAGAGCTTCTGGTGTACAGAATAACTGCCAAACAACCCAAACTGGAAGGTCTCTTGGAAGCTCCTCAAATTGCCACTTCTGCTATGGTCAGCAAGAGGCTGTCTCCTTATTGATGTCAGAGTCTTTGTTGTTGCTGTTGCTGTTGTAGTTCTTAGTTTTTGTTTGCGCCCTTGTTTGAGACAGAATCAGATTATGTAGGCCAGAGTGGCCTGGCACCCACTAGACTGCTGGGGCTGGCTTCTAATTCCTAAAACCCTTCTGCCATAGCCTTCCAAGCGCTTGAATTACAGCCGAATGCCTATTCCACACGCGCTCTTCTGATTAAATTCCTGTGTGTAACAACTTGTTTGTTAATGCTATAGGTTTTGGAAACATGACAAAGTACGGTAAGTACTTGTTAGACCCAAACAAAGTGACTATTGGCGATTCATTTTCCAGTCTTGTGGCGTGGATTTGACTCTGTGGGCATGTCTTTTTGACTCTGCATTTTCTGACATTGCCCATTGCTCTCTCCTCTCACATCCTCACCTCCGTCTCTCATCTCGAATTGTGTTTGAAGCTCAGTTACATTGATTTTGAAAGGACTTTATGACTTCATTTCCTAGCACAAGGAATACTCTGCTTCCAAAATAGTGTTCAGTGAATATGAGAGATTATCTTTAAATTATAATTTCAGCTACTTCATTTAAAGTTCTAAATGACTCTACAGCTAACTGTTAACAATAGCACCAAATAACCGTGCAACAGGTACATTCAAGAGTCTCATTCTGCTCCATGCTGAGCATTGATTTTCTAGGCTATATTACCAGGCAAGGAAGTATCCAAGCCTTGATGATTTTAGCCGAAGCTTTTATGGGATTAAAGCTCCTATTTTTTTTTTAAGGCAGTCTTTCATAGCTCTTGTGTTAAAAGGAAACACAACTTCCTCACAGAATGTAATGAATGTAAGGCTTGATCCTGAATTTTCCAGGAGTAGTTTGATTTTGAAACACCGGCTTCAGACTCACTTTATAATCAAGGCCGGCCTTGAACTTTTGATTGCCCTACCTTAGCCTTCAAAGTGGTCCATTTATAGATGTATGTTTCCATGTCTAGCCCCAAAATTTTAAGAAATGTTCCTTTTTTTTTTTCTTGTGAAACTTCCATTCATGTTATAGAACAAAATAAAATAAAGCAAGAAGTTTCTGGGGACACATGTGTTGCACAAACAACTTGAAATCAAGAACTTCATTGTCAATGATAAGATCCCAGTGCATCTTTAGCCTGAAAAGGCAGCTTCAAAGAATGGCTCTTAGATTCTTTCCAAATAAGATTGTCCCCCTCAAATCTCTACATATAGATGGGGATCAAAGTCAATATATTCTGGAAGACTTGTGATCTGAATACCACCATTTTCAGGTAATAAATAATTCCTTATTTAGATCAGAAATATAACATAACAAAAAGGTTGCAACCGCTGAGCTCTACAATCGGGCACAAAGGAAAATCTCATTCTTCAAATTGTTGCTCACCTCTCTTTTTAGAGAAAGCTTGAAAGACTTTGTTTGCAAAAAGCTGTCGAGAGGTTACAAGGCCATTTCCAGCTACAAAGCTCCTTAGGGTTTTCAAAGTCTCAACTATTTCCCTGAAGGCGCCCTTTTCCTGGGCGGTGTTCAAAGCCACTGGCGAAGATTTTTCAATATTGTCTTTCCCTACAGTCAAACGAGCCTCATTGTTAGAAGAAATAGATTAGATGAGTGCCTTTGAACTGTAGTCTGGATGGACTATGAAGTCAGGTGGCTCTTTACAAACACACACAAGCAATTTATGTACAAGAAGGGTTTCAAAATGTTATCTGTGGAGATGGGAGAGACGTGGCTGAAGGGCAGGCATGTCAAAAGCAAACACAACTTTCTCACAGAGTGGAGCATAAGGCTTGATCCTGCATTTTCTATGTGTGGTTTGATGTCGAGACATAGGACAACTCTGTCTTTTGAAGTGGAACTATTCAATGCATGGCAATATCTATACTATAACAGCTCCAAGCGCTGTGGACAGAGCAGAAATGTCAAACCAGGGCAGAAAAGTCAGGCCCAGGTGTCCACTTCTACCCAATATTCAGCTAGGGAATTGAGCGCATTCCACATACAAGGCAGCCTTAGATTTGTTTTTTAGGATGTATTTATTTATTTTGTGTAGATGAGTACACTGCCATTGTCTTTAGACATACCAGAAGAGGACATGGGATTCCATTACTGATGGTTGTGACTCACCATGTGGTTGCTGGGAATTGAACTCCGGGCCTCTGGAAGAGCACCCAGTGCTCTTAACCATTGGGCTATCTCCCCAGCCCAGAACTTGTTTTTAAATCAAGATTAAACACATACTTCCCAAGAACTGACAAAAGATATCTGTATCTCATTTGTATAACTGAGTCAGACAGACCAATTTTTGAACTCACTGCTACTGAAGGTCATGAAATGTCTCCTCTGTGGATTAAAATAGTTCAAAAGAACCTCTGTCCTTCCCTTGTTACTTTAGTGATGCTATATACACTCTAGGGACTAAAGCTTAAAGAAATCTATGTAGGTGAAAAACCAACTAATTTAGGGAATTTCTATAAGTACTGTTAACAACTGTAAACAACTGAAACTTGAACATAGTTTTAAAATGCCTTTCTAATAGCACCATCCTAACCAGATCTCATACCATATGTTTACTGTATGGCCAATATGTATAGACAGATACATAGGCACACAGGCACATAGATGTGTGGATCGCACACACATACATAGAGAGAAACACACATATATACACACTCATACACATTCAGACATATATACACATATATACTCATATACACATAAACACACACACAGACTCATACATATACTGTCATATGCACATAAATATATATTTGCACATACACACACAGACTCATACACACATACAGACACACACACACACACCACCACCACCACCACCACCACCACCATGCACACAAACCTTGTTCTCCATAGTTGCTGGAATGATCAGAGACTATTTTTAGATGAATTGAGCCAGATACTATTTGTTTCAACTGTCAATTTCTGATGGGTAGCCTGAATATATATAAAAGCAATTATTTATCCTAGAGACAGAACTAACACAGAAGCCAGGTCTCCTGACTGCCAGCTAAGATTTCTTTCCCCTAACACCTCACTCAGACACAATAGCACAGGAAAGGTAAACATCAACGACAAGAGTAAGAATAGCTTCCCAGGTTTCTACAATTTGAGATTTCAGCAGTAAAATTCTTAGGTAAATTCACAACAAACATTTAATTTTACCCAGACTTTTTACCTGCCCAAATCTTAAAGAGTGATAATCAAACTGTCTACAGGTTACACATCCTAGAAACCAACCAATCTGAATGAACGTCTGTGGCACTAGATGTGGAATGTAGGCAACCCTCTAATCCCCAGGAACTCTTCCAGCACTTTCTGGCTTATTTTGCTCTATAGTCTTTTATTGGCATTCCAGATGACATCTAGAGGCCTGAACTGAACTTGTAGTCTTTTAGAGAAAGGCTCTGAAATCCTATCTGGTTCTCCCAAGAACCACTTTTTCCATGTCGCAGGAACTTCCAGTCACTACCACAGCCATGTATCTGTTATGAATCTTCTGTAAACTTCTCATTACTCTGAACACAGCCTGCTACACACACACACACACACACACACACACACACACACACACACACACAGACACACACACATAAGAGGGATAGGGAGACCCCCACCTTGAGGACTTTGCTGAATACTGTTTTGTATCTGTCCAGTTAAAATCCATCTTTTCTGGTCTCCTGTCAGCAAATTGACTTGTATTCAAATCTTGAACTGCAGTGTTAGCTGTTTGAGGAAAGACCCCACTGCAACTGTCACTGTGTAACCATCCATCCCAACCCCAGGAAGCCCCCTGCATCAGACCTTAGCCTGTATGCTTAGTGTTGCTTACACACGACTCTCAGTCTGTGTTGATACGTAGACAAATACCTTATTAAAAAAATAAAGTTTCTGAGCTAAATATCCATCACTAGTAAACTTAGAAAACAAAAGTTAGATTGTTATGTATTTATTTCATGGACTTCTATTAACCTATGAAGAAATGAACTACAATTACCTTTTGAACACACACAGGTCGATATCCCAGACCTTACTTTGAGCTGAAGAAAACAGGCTGAAAGTAATTTCTCTTTTCTGGTCCCACTGGTATAAAACTCAAAAGCAGGCTGTCTCAGAGTCTGGGGCAGTCACAGTGGCTCAGCTCTTGCTGGTGTCCCTCAGCCTGTACTGGTGTTGATGGGGAGGGGAGGTTCTTGCCTGTTTCTCTTCTTCGAAGAAGTTGAAAGGCAGAAAGGAGATGAGGTCTGGTAGAGCAGTGGAGTATTCCCAACTGGAAGTTACAGCTGTGGTAGAATGCAGTCCTCTGAGCAGGACAGCTCTTCTCTTTACCAGACTTCTCCTTCCCCAGAGAAGTCGGGAAGGGCCTGGGCTCTCACCTGAGAGTGTAGCTGGCCCTAGGATGCCCGAGTTTTCTCTCTGGTGGGTGCTCCAGTACATGGGCTTGGGAAGGTTTACCGAAGGGTCGAGTTCAGTCTATGAGGCTATGGGGAGCCGTTATGTTTGCTGGGGTCCCCCTGACTCCTCTAGATAGCTCCTCACCCAGGCTCGGTAGATAAGTCTCTTAAACACAGTTAGGGTGTTGGAGCCTTATAAAGAGGAGTAAGCACTATTAAAGTGTCCTGGAGAAAGGATTCTCATAAAGCCCTGAGCACCAAGCCTCTGTTTCCTTCTATCCTGTATGTGTACAAATACTGACGCTTCTTTTTGGTGGTTCCCTCCCCCCTTTTTTTGTTTAACCTGCTAACTAGCTTTACCTCCACAGAGAATTATGTGAGGAGTAAAAGATGTCTAAGCTCCTGAAAGTCCTCTGGATTCTTTCCTCGTCTCAAAATAATAATCTAAGATTCTGAGGCATTGAGTTTTCAGAACACCAAAATGATCGATGGAATTAGGCATGGGGTGCTGGATGCCTTTTAAGGAAGCAGAAGAAAGGGGTTAGGGTGTGGCCCGAGGGGACTCTGAGGCCAGCCGTCCTCTACCTGTTGTAGAGTGTCATGGGACATCTAAATGCTGTTGATAAGTACCACAGCAATAGCTCGGAATTGCAACAGTGTGACTTTTCCGTGTGATAAAATCCCTTCGTATTTCCTACAGATAGCCTGTTTGTTTGCTTCAGTTTAGTAGTGAATTAAGCCACAGAAGAAAAATTTGAAATATATTGCATGTGCCTATCTCCCAGATCAATCAATCAAATAGGTCAAATTTTAGTGTTTCAAAAATTTCTGAGGATTCCTCTAAAACATTCCTTTCCATGTTTTAAAAAAACAAACAAACAAACAAACAAATAAAACCCCAACCAAACAACAGCAGCAAAACCCAAAAACTTTTCATAAAGACAGAAGAGTAATGGCAAAACGTGTACGTGAAAACAAATTTCATATTTTTTTCTCCTTTTCAGTTTGTTTTTTGCCATATGCTCCAAAATTCATAAGTACTGGGAATGAGGATGGGGAGAAATGTCAAGCCTTTGATCCCTACCAATCCAAAGAGGCAGGTAAAATCCTGACAGAGTAGAATCCTTGGCACTAAGAACTTTGACTTTTGATTAATTAGTTTAGAAAACTCTGAACTAGAGAATATGTCAGAATGTCATATTAACCAAGACTCAGCTCTCTGTATACCATGAGAGCATGTCTAGTGAACACCAGCTTTTACTGCTTTAAAATGAGCAAGCGCTCACCCTAAGATCATTGTTAAGATACAGAAAAGTATAAAATCAGAGTGACTGAGAGTTCCACTGAGGCTGGACTGTGGAAGTTCCTTTAGTTTTATATGTAAAATGCTGTGTGTATTCTCTATTGAGATGTAGTCAGAGTCTGCATTCAGCTCTAGAGTTGGCTTATTTTTTTCAATCTGGAGACTGGGTGAAAACCAGGTGCATCCACTAGGATGAAGATGACTCAGCCTCCACGTTTTTTGACAGACTTTGCCCCTTTGATAGGCTGATAACCCTTCTGTTTGCTTCATCTCGAACCTCAAGGTTCTTTGAGATCACCTGCATTTTCTGCATTTTCAAACTCCCAGGATAGAGTAATCCTACACCTGCCTCCTAAATTTCACAGATTAGTTTTTTGTTCCACTAAACAAACTCCCCAAATCCTACTTCAATCTAAATGCTCTCGTAAATCCCTGAAGTCATTGTAAATTTTGCTGAAGATCTTAAAACGTGCCTTGCCATTCCATAAAATCAGCCTCCTCTCTGGTGTTCACAGTGTAAACACTCACTAGCTTTATTTCTGTTATGCTTTTTATAGGTCTCTCTTCTGCATTAAGATTGGTATCTGTATCATAAAATGGAGATTTGTGCTCCAATTAAAGTACTGATCTGAAATAATTGTGGTTGTGATGGTATGTGTGTGTGCGCGCACACACATCTGTATGTGGATATGCCCAGGTGTGTGTGCGCGTACACACATCTGTACGTGGATATGCCCAGGTGTGTGTGCGCGTACACACATCTGTACGTGGATATGCCC
>NW_022196915.1:90101179-90117421 GCF_008632895.1 Mastomys coucha | reverse complement strand
ACACACATCTGTACGTGGATATGCCCAGGTGTGTGCGCGCACACACATCTGTACGTGGATATGCCCAGAACTTCCTTTTAACTCCATTCATCACTTTTCCTCACAAATGCTCTTTACAGCTATAATCTTATATAGTACGCTTGGGTTCAAATGGATTCTGAGACATCTCTTTGATAAACCTAAGGTGTAGAAAGCTGAATAGAGTCCTAGGCAGGGACCTGGAAGTTTTATTTGGCCTAGAAAAAGAAAAACTTTACTTGATCTATCAGAAATTTGAGGGTATTGAGTGGTCCATCCTACGATGATGGAATGAAATAATGACTCAGATCATTGTGGCTAAAGCCCTGGTGGTAAGCTGTGGATAAGGTCCAGGGACTGGCCTCAAGTTTACAAGGTGTAGTATTTATCTGGAGGAATGATCTGTATGTCATTATAGATGAAATACATCCCTAAGATACAGTGAATGGCTTTATATTAAATATAAAAAGTCAAAAGTAGGTTCTGAAAGAGAACATATGCAAATGAATAATGAAGAAAGTTAACTCCACAAGTAGTAAAAATGCAAAACAAAATAAGATACTTCATTTGTTTCCCCTTCCCTTCCTTTCTCATTTACTTTACTTTTTAACTCAATTCTTTTCTTTATGATGCTACATTGTTACAGTAGCCAATATTGCCAAGAGTGTGGTGACACTAACACTCAAAACACTGTAGGTGGGTGACTTTGAAACATTTCAGGAAAGTAAACTGGAAATATCTTTAATAATGTGAAAAACTTCAAAATAGTCATTAACTTGGTTCCACTCCTGAAGTCTGAAGAAATTTACAAGTATAAAACGACACATAGATGTTTATTGGTGGACTACTGTCACGCCTTCTCGTGAATGTGCACCAATGAGGAAATATCTGAATATGTTGTGACAGGACCTCACTGTGGAATTCTATATAGTATTAGGAAGTAGTAGCTGGATCCCTGTGTAGTCTTGTGTTAAAAAGTTACAGAATAAAGTGTAAGAAACCAATAGGAACATGCTTGCATATTGTAAAACACACTTTACATATTTTGGGACATCAGATGAGTGTGCAAACACAGCATAATGGGGAAACGTGCAAGGACATTGTGAGAGACCCCAAACAACTCCATAAGTACACAGTCAAGGAGCCATTATTGAAAATTTAATGTGTATCAAAGCTGTACTAGACCCCAGAGAAGATGGAGTCGCTGACCTCCAAAAGGATTGCAATTATCTTGGATAGAAGCAAACCCACAGGAAGCAGTAGGAACAAGACAGGAGAGTACAAAGTTGCATGCTGTGTTGAAAAGGATGTGTTCCAGAGACAGAGATTGGGAGTTGATCCTGAAGAGCGGAAGCATGTAGCTGGCAGCTCATGGACAGAAGGGACTTGAGTTGTGTTCGTTGGGAATTTTCTGGTTTTGTCCTCCTTTTCTTTCTTCACCCCAGGTCTCCAGTGATGTGTACCTGAGCTGCTATTGGTTGGTCGGCTTCTGTAGTTGATGCTTGCTTAGGATTTTATATCCCGAATAACTTAACTCTCAAGAGTACTTTTGAGCAAGACTATGGGAATAGCATCAGCCAGATTATAGTTAGCTACTAAAGCTCCATCTGTTTCCATCTTTATGAACAGGGGTAAACATGGCCAGCCTCTAAAAACAACCCTCCTGAGTCACAGCTGTGGGTGGGAACCCCAGAAGCACTCCCTGGGGCTTAGTTAACTCCTTAGAGCAAACGAGGGTGACCAAGGAGGTGGAGTTTCCTCATTTGACACTGAGTATCACCATTACACAGATCCAGCCCCAAGTGGGCTATGGTGGGAGAGGTCATCTTCAAGTGCATTTGGACATTGCACAGACCTACATTGGTGTTAATCCTATCTGTGGTTGCATTGTTTACTCAGTGCACACTCACAAGTGCAAAGATGCAGTTTCAAACTTAATTAAAAATAGAAAGCAACCTAAACCGTGCTAGCATTTCCCCTGACTTCAGCATGATCTACCACTTTGACAAAATTTCATAAATCTCCCGCAATAGAAAATTCTACGGCACAAAACCATTTTATGCAGCAATATAGGTACTTAAAATATTCAGCAACTTTCATCATGTTTTTGCCTCTTGGTACATGAGATTTTTATGTATTTAATAGTTACATATGTTATATATTTTAAACAGTATTTTTTTCCTAATGGCCCCCAACAGTACATTTTTCTGAAATTCTAACATCTGTGTTTTGTTCTCGTAGTTTAGAATGATAATCTTAAATTGAGCACATCCAGCCACAGAAGGCAGGTTGATGGGAATTTGCTAAAGGTGGCTGGATCCAGTGCTGAAGGCATCAGAAGTCCTTATATCTTGGTAACAGAGTTCTTCCTTCTTTATGTGTGGGTATGTGTGTGTGTGTTGTGGGGGGACCCTGGTAGGCATCAGGAGGTTCCCGCTGTTGCCAAGTTTGCAGCAGGTACACAGAAATGCAGAGGGAGAAGCTGTGGGGGTCACTTGTTATTTATTTATAAACCTGTTGTGCCACATCATGTAAAATTAACAGCTTTAATGGGCTCCTGCCTCAGTTGCTTGAAGGACTGTATTTTACCAGCCAAGACCACCATGGGTTTCCAGAGCCGTGGCTGGGTTTGCTCTAGGTTACTAGCTTTGGGAGGTCTACATGTCACTATAATTCTTGCACTCAGCAGATCAGAAAAAGGTCTGTCCCATGAGAGAGACTGGTCAGGAAGTGGAGTCTATGGGGCATTTGTGGTTGAAGAGATGAGTGATTACTTAGGAGCGAAAGTTCCTTTCTCTTTCTGGTTAATGAAGAGATTTACTCCAACATTCATTCATTATAAATTGGGGGGATGGCTTCTCCCATGTGCCAGTGTCTAGAGGGTCTCCTTCCTGTAAGAGTTCATAAATAATCAACGTTTACAATGAAAAGGTTTTGTAAGCATTAGCTTTTCCTGTCATAAAAATTCCCTCATGCTTCTAAGGGAAGACCAATATAATTTGCAGATAAAGATTCTGGGGCCAAAATGGCTTTTGCATGGAAAGTAGATGTTTTGGAGAATTTAGGAGAAAAATATCCCCTTCTACACACCATTGGCCCTGCTTTCCTACTAAAATATCATTCAAACACTAATGATAGTCTAGTAAATAGAGAAAAACTTCATCAGTCAGCAAACATTTGTAAGCTCTCTGGGTACTATTTTTTTAATAGATACACTACAGGCTCCAGCAGGATTCATGGTTTTAATGGAAGAGAGAAGCAAGCAACAGATCATTGAAATCCAGCTTAAATTGTTAGAGTAGAGGTCAGATCTGAGCGCTAAAGAGGTTATGAGGAAGAGGAATGAGGACTTCTGGAGGACACAGAGATAGGCTGCCTAGAGGAGGTAAGAGAGCTTAAAGGATGAGCAAACACCTCAGAGGAAGACAAGGTTGCAGTAGTTTCTAGTCAGCAACCTGAGGACATGTGGGACAGTGGCACACATCTGGGTACCTTCTAGGTTCCATCTGCTGTGTCAAGTGCTGGGTACCATGTTGTGCTTTGGCTATGGTATCTAGTTTTCAACTCTTACAACGCAAGACCATCGTTTGTTTCTTACCTGTGAGAGAACAGAGGAGGTGCCAATTACTGACTAACCTGCCAGATTTTAGGATCTAAAGGTTGATCTGCTCCTTTTCCATGCCCTTATTTCGATCCTAAGGCATTCTTGGATACCTGTTTCAGAGAGCATAGAGGAAGCCTGACCTGCTGGGGGATGGGTAGCAAACAGTAAGATCATGGGGTGAGGAGGAAGAGTGTGCAGGAGAGAGAAGTTGTAACCAGATCAGGAAGAGCGCTGACTACTATGAGAAGTGTGAGCTTTATTCTATATTCTGTAGGTAATGGAAAGCTATCCATCAGAAAGTGTTTGGTAGTGGGCTGGTTGGGACAGAAGTATAGAGAGGGGAAGGGGGGATGTTTGTGTTTATTTTGTCTTAGAAGGATATATAGACAAAGGGGCAGATGAACTTCAGAAAAGGCTAGTAATACCTGTGGGTAAAATGATTCTTCTAGGATTTATAGATGATGGAGGCACACAGATGTAAAAATTGTTAACTGTCTTTGGTGACTTATGGTACCCTACATCTGCCCTCACAGAGTAGAAGTGTATTTAGCAGATAACTGTGAGGGTTGACAAGATGTTCCATGCAAAGCCTTTGCCTTTCTGACTGACAGCCACTGATCTAAGATCAACTTCCAGGTAAGTCATTGTAGTAGCCAGTTTGGAGAGTTGTCAAGGAGCCCTGGTCAGTGTAGCCCTAGCCATTCATTGATGGGTTCACAATGTGGTGGCCTATAGGATGAAAGTAGAGGAGAGCAGCAGAGATCTAGAAGACCTTCTCAAAGGAACGGCTGCATCCAGAAAGGATGGAATAAAGTCTGGAGTAGGGTGGGGAAGGAAGAGGAAACTAAAAGAGACTGAGGTACTTGAGATGAACCTAGGTAGCACACAGACACATGTTTGTGTTATACTTATTTCAGTTAATAGCAATTTTTGCTTTCTTCCTTTTGTTTTCTGTGATGACTATGGTAAATGTTCTTTATCAAGATTCAATATATCATTAGGTCAAGGGCTACAAAAGTATAACAAAACTTGCAACTATGGTCTGAATTTGGAGACATAGGACACACAGACACTTCACTAAGTGCTTGGCTCTGCCCCAGGTGCCTGGAATGGTGTCAGACAGAGCTGGGGGAAGGGCGCCTTTACTTTGTAAAATTGTATGCTCTGCTGAGGTCTCTTCTTACATGGTTTAATGGGTCCTCTGAGTTTATGTGAGTCTATATAGTATTTCACTTGGTAATAAAGGTACATTGACCTCACAGAACAATCATGGGCACAAATAAATTGGTAAGAAAAACACAGATAATAATTCAAATGATAAAAATTCATATTCATGCTGGTTCATTTTTGTCAACCTGACAGGAGGTAGAGTCATCTGGGAAGAGGACACATACATTGAGGAATTGCCTACATCAGTGTAGCCTATAGGCAAGTCCATGGATCATTTTCTTTATTAATGATTGATGTGGAAGATTCCAGCCCACTATCTGTAGGTGAAAAGTAGCTGAGTAGCCAATGTTCCTCTATGGTCTCTGCTTTAATATTTGGTTTTAGGTTCTGACCCTGGCTCTCCTCAGTGATGGATTATAAACTGTTTAGTGGAGGTAAAGCCTTTCCTCTCCAAGGAGCTTATGGTCATGATGTTTGTCCCAGCACTGGAAGCCAAGCTAGGAAAATATCATAACCTATGTTGTCTACACATTGTGTATTTAGTAAATACAGTACTGAGCTTGCGTACTTTGAGAGACTAGTTAGTAATTCTCTTGCCGAACACAAGGCCTGCCACTTGCTAAATGAATGGGTGAATAGTTAAATCTCAGACCAGAAGGAGGAGTTAGTTGTAGGCAAGTTAAGCTTTTCAGCTTAGGTTTACTGAGATGATGGCAAATGGCTACCAAGAGGGCAGGAGGCTGTCAACCAGCACATCAGCCAAGATCACTTTTGCTTTATTGCGTTGGCAGGAGGATCTTAGGTAAAAGTCAACTAATGAATAAGCTGAAAACAACTGGGTGAGTTCAGGTTGTGGTGGTGAGCAGAGCGGGTTTCACACTTTCCCAGATCCAGAGTGTGAAACACTGGGTTACTTACTTTAGGAACAAGGGAATGTTCCCTAACCTAACTTAGAAAAGTGGTGTACTCTCCTTAGCAAACTTCACTAACTGGGAACTCTGTTGCCACTCAGTCAGATTAAGGTTAAAACAAGACATTTGTGCCTTTTGATTCAGTTGGATTGACTTTAACCTTTCTTCTGTTGCTTCCATCTTGAATAACCTTCCTGGCACTTTCAGAGACTTGTGTACTTATTTTTCTACAGCTCTGTAAGTTAAAAAGGAGAGGAGACCCACTGTTTGGATTCTTGACTGTATTAAAGTGGGTCAGCACTCATCACACTTCTGTGTTTGCCATTAGCTGTGTGTTAAAGATGTTCTTCTGTTCAGCACAAACACAGCCTGTCTTCCTGTAGGACTCTGCCCATCTCATGGAATGCAGTTAGGGCTGCCTTCTTAGTGCCCTTTGCCCACATGTTGCAAGTTCTTTCAACATCAACCCCTAAGACATGCTTGTTTTTTCATCTGTATCCTTGTATCAATTGTGGGGATTCTGCCTGGTTCACTCTGTATATTCCTCACAGATTTATTGGCCAAATATGTATGTGACCTTACTGGAGGACAGTCCCTCCTTTAAGCTATTAAGTCCACCAACTCTATGCTGTGTCCTCCTTGCTGATATACTGGTACAGTGCCACAGGCCGGCCAGTCTGGGCCTCCCCCAACCAGTGGGAGAAATGGGGTCCTAGTTAGGTCGACGAGGCGTAGGCAAAGAAATGATGGCAGAGATGACACATGAAAGTACAGGATCTGATTGTATTTCTTAAAAATGGCATCAGACTTTTACAGTCATTGCAAAAGAGAAATGATAAATCTGGCAGCTCAACAGTTGAGGTACATCTTAGGCCACCTGAAACACACTGGGTCTAAAGCAGCCACCTCTTCTGGACAGGCACTGCATTTCCCAGGCCCAGGCGCTCTGAGCCCCGGGGGGCTGAGGACTGCATGAGTCTAAGTCCTAGTCCATCTAAGTTGTAGTCAGAGTGAGTGTCCCTGCACAAAGTGAAAAGCAGGCTTATATGGTATACAGAAAGCAGGGCAGATGACAAGAGTCACTTAGGCGGGCGAGGGTTACAGCAAGGTCAATAGGATCGGAGAGCACAACTGAAGTCACGTTGGCAAGTGACCAAGTGACTGCCACATCAAGGTCGGTAGGGTCAGGTATCTAGGTGTGAAGCAGGCAGAAGAGCAGTGGTGCCCTCCCCGCTGGGGCTATTTTGATATTCCTATGGTAATTCTCTAGGTCTGCTGAAGGCAAGCACCAGGAAGTTCCAATCTAGCAGTTCCTGCTAATGCCCTTAAGTGAGGGAAGCCCTTCGATTACTCTCTAGTATTTAAAACAGTTCTTTCTTCTGTGAGACTGCCCTGAGAATTCTAACTATGTTAACAGTAAGCAATGGTGCCTGAACTCTGTTGCTAACTCTGAGGACATCTTATCTAATAAGACAGATTCCTTGTGAGAAATTCCAAGCTAAGGCCAGCTAGGAAATAAATTAGGATGGGTTGGAACGTTGTGCTGGCAGAAAACAATGCCCAATCTTAGCCATTTATGAATCATTTCTTGGGGTACCTTTATGCCTAAATAAGAGGGCATGTTGAGAATTGGAAAGACTAATCTGGAACATGTCTGAATTAGGAGATGTCAGTGACTGTCTGAATATCCAGGAGGCACAGACCCCCTTTGAGGTCATAACGCCTCTTATCCTTAATCAGGCTTTTACCCCTGATATTACAGATTTTACTGGAGTAAACAAGTGAGCGTGGCAATACAGTCCCTTCTATATGCTTCCATAAGACTCTGTGAGAGGAACTAGAGAGATGGCTCAGTAGTTAAGAGTAATGACTACTCTTCTAGAGGTCCTGAGTTCAAATCCCAGCAATCACATGGTGACTCACAACCATCTGTAATGAGATCCAATGCCCTCTTCTGGTGTGTCTGAAGACTGTGACAGTGTACTCATATACATAAAATAAATAAAATCTTTAAAAAAGAAAAGACCCTGTAAGAATCACCAGCTCTCACCAGTGAACCATATGGCATCTGTATGTTACCACTCTCTTTACTTTCAGGATTGTAACTCTCTTGACAGCAGAGGCTGTATCTTATTGATCTTTTGATATTTAGAAATGTGTATACTCTGCCTCAATGTTAGACTTAAGTAAATCAATTAAAAATCATGCATACAAATATATACTTATTTTATTAGTGTGAATGTTTTTCTAGCATGTAAGTGTATGTAAGTGTACCATATATGTGCCTGGTTCCTGTCGAGGCCAGAAGGACAATGATCCCTTGAATCTTGAATTATAGATGGTTGTGAGCTGTCATGTATGTTCTGGGAACTAAACCTGGATCCTCTAAAGGAGTAGGAAATCCTCTTAACTCCCAAGCCATTTCTTTAGTTCCTGTATTAATATTTTTAGTTCAACAATATATTTGCTACATTTTGTAACAATGCATTTGTTAAGTCGTTAGTATTTTTCAGATGGTTAATTATCTAACATGCATAAATTACATATTAAGAAACTATAGTTATTTTTATAAAACTAGAAGAAAGAAAATAAATACACATATTTCTATCTTTTCTTCTTAATTTAGCTGTGTCTTGAAGTACTTTCTCACATGAATTTCAAAATAGCTTTTTGTGTGCCTTTCTACAAAAATTTTCACTTGGACTAGACATGCATTACATCTAAAGCAGCTTTGGGATGAGCTATCATGTGTACTGTGATTAACTCTCTGTTAGACACATGGTCATTCTCGCCAGCGATGAAAGGCCTTTTTCTTGGTTCTCTCAAAGCCCTGAAGGCTTTCCTCTCTGAGATTCCTAGGTTTGCTATTTTCTAGTCTTCAGTTGGGTTAGAATGTGGCAGTCTCCATTGTTCAGGCCGTCCTCACCACCTCTGTACTGCCTCTGTGCACTCATGCGTCTCTCTGTTGGTCTCTGGTTTCCGCCTGGAGGAGTAGCACACATAAAGAGCAGCAGAGCTGTGGGGTTCCTATGGCATGGGGCTACTCTTCCTACATCTAGCCTGTTTGCTATGAGCCAGAGAAGTTGTTTTAAACTGTGCTGCTATGGTGTTGGTGTTCTCACAAGCAAGAAAGTGGTCATTGGTGGAGAGATTTTATGGGATGAAGAACAACCAATGTCTCTCTTTATTTACAGGTTTGGAACAGTGTTAGGAAAAGAATGAGAAAAAGAATCAGCCCAAAAGTTTGAGAATCTACTCAGACTTTCTCCCTCTAAAACATTTTGCAATAAATAGATCTGACTTTTTGAAACATACCTAAGAAAATATTTACCTTACCAAAAATATTCATTTTCAAGGGTGGGTCTAGTAGCATGTCAAATTTCACCTTCTTCAAAGATCTTAAAAGATTATAATATGAATGCATAATTCTGTTCTGACGAAACTGTTGAACCCAGTCCAAGCTTCCAGTCCATGAGCAAATGGATAGATGATGTTCTAAGTCACTTAAACTTTGTGGCATCTTGTTACAGAGCAATGGTTAACAAATGTCTTCCTACTTCTGTTGTCACTTTCTATACCCTATGAAGGCAACGTGTGGGAGACATAGTCATTCAAAATTTTCCTAAATAGTAGAATGAATGAATGAATGAATAAATAAATAAATAAGTGAATGAATGAAGTAATTTTATATTTTTTTCTCATTCAAATTTCAGTTTTTGAAAAGTCCATCTTTCCCCTTTGTATGTTGTTTGCTCCTGTTCTGGTGACAGGCTATTATTCTAGCTACAGCAACTGTGCTGAATTTTGGTTGGTTGTTCATGCATTTCATTAGAGAATGGGCAATCCGAGAGCCAATACTGATGAGTCATTAATTATCTGCATGTTTAGTGTTTTCGTATTGATATTTCTAAAAGATGAATACTTTGGGATATTTAGAAGTCTGGTTTTCATCTTTAGAAACAGGATGGTAGACAGACTTACAGATTGTGATGATTTTAAGCCCTGGATGAAAATCAAAGTGATGCAAACATACATATGTGTGTGTATGTTTATGTGTATATGTATATGCCCAGCCTCATTTCAGCAATCAGTTTAGAATCCAGGACTAGAATGAGGCAGAGTGAATGTGTGAGAAGAGCTCAGAACCCCAGCTTTTAAATATCCACCAACTTTTCTGCTTTAGCTCCTAAGAAACAGCTCTCTTCAGCAACCAGAAAAACCTACAGGAAATAATTTGAAGTCACAAAATGTTCTAGTTTTCTAAGTTAAAACAGGAGTGATAATTGAAGTGCTAAATTTTGTGCTGTAACCGGCTGCATGAGCCCACAGACCCTGCACAGAGGAATCCAGAAGCGAGGACCACTGTGGGTTATTGCACACAGGCTTATTAATCTTCTCCTTTTTTTTTAAAAATCAAAGCTGAAAAATAGTTTTTCTTTTGCAAATGCCAATTTTATTTTCTTATAAAGAGTTTTAAATGATTTTGGAGTTTATGTCTTAGTATTGGTTTCAAACATTTTGAAACTGTTTATTTAACAAGCTTGTTTGCTCACCAATAGTTCACGTAGAACAAATCATTAAAGATTACTTCTCACACAAGTTGAATATTTACATTCTAAGATCTGATCTGACAACACTAAGCCCTGGATTCTGATTTCTTAAACAACTAAAACATATTTGTCAGTTGGTTTTAATGTACTCTTTTTCCCACTTGAATTCACCATGATTAAAAGTTCAGAGCTTTGGTTACGTTATATAATTTGAGAAATAACCAACAACGTCCCTAGTGATTAAATATTCAAGTTTGCAATTATTTTGTAACTTTTGTTCTGCTCTTCGCTCACTCTAAAAATTATCATAAAATTTTGAAAGATGTCCTCAGTGTAGAATATGTCCATAAAATATTAAATATTCAATTTTCCTCTATCATGGCTTGAAAAATTCATAATTACATGATGATCCACATAATAACTCATTCTGAAAAGTCATATGTGGTGCTCCCTCTGTGACTGAGTTAATAATTTACTGCTGTGTGGGATTTTCACTCTGCACTGTTAGTCTTGGGAACATTTATTAAGCAAATGTTCATTTGCAAAGATCAGGATGTGAATGAAGAGGGTAAGAATTTAATGAGGAGTGACAGACAGGTGAACTGATTCCATATAGAACTTTAGTACAAGGGAGAGCCGAGAGCTTTATCTTCTGTTGCCTCGATAGACACCTGAAATGAAATATAGGGGACAGAGGGCAGGGGGAGAAGGTGCTCTCCTGCAGGGCCAGCAGAGGGATAAATCAAAGAGAGGGAAGGATGCAATTCAGGCCATTTGAAAGGATGCCAGAGAAAGTGCTGCTTCGAGCTTGTAGAGCAGGAAATATGGGGGCTTTTTATTTTAAAGTCACCAAATGCTGCTAAAGAGAACAGCTTCCGGTTTCTTCTTTTGTTATTACATATCTTCACTGACAATAGTTTGAATGACCCAAGCCTGTGATTGAATATTAACCAGGGAGAGAAAGGATTTCAGTGGAACTGGATACAGCGGAGGCTCGGATGCTCACAGACACAGACGGCTCTGCATCATGTAAGAGGG
This sequence comes from Mastomys coucha, assembly GCF_008632895.1. Classification (NCBI taxonomy): domain Eukaryota; kingdom Metazoa; phylum Chordata; class Mammalia; order Rodentia; family Muridae; genus Mastomys; species Mastomys coucha. Next base: position 90,106,130 of record NW_022196915.1, on the reverse strand, counting down.
TCTACTGAGGAAGGAGAAATCAATTTGGGTCACTTTGGGTCACATCTATGGGGATGTTTGCAACATAAGCGAGGCAATTCTGATCTGTTGGATAAGAAATTAGGCCACATTAGTAACCTGTGATGTCACGTGCCCATTTTATTTTGGGTAAATCTGTTTTGCTTTATTTTGTTTGGGACACGGTCTCTCGATGTACTACTGCAGACTCTCCCTTATCCTTGGCTTTCAGAATGCTGGGATCTCGGACTTTAACCACCATTCCTGGCTTACCCAGATCATAGAGCGAGCAGAGGTGACTCCTCACTAGGAGGAGTCTTCATGTGTGACCTCTGGGTAACGCTGTCATCTGACCTGATTCTAATATTAGCTTTTGACTGACACATGTTAAGACTTGGTAGTACGGATAGCTAGCTCCTGAGTCAGCTCAAGTTACTTTTGGAATATGGAGAGGTTAAATAAATGCATAAAACAAACAAAGACAAAATGGAATTCCAGGAGAAGGTACCATACTGCAAGTGGTGCAGAGTCTAAACTAGGACTTTTCCTTGCTGAAGTCTACACTTTATCAATGATCAGTTTTCCTACACTTCCTTACAACTGAGTCATCAACCTAAGGAGCTCAACTCTCATGACTGGTAGAGATTGGGAAAAAATTTATGACCGAGTTCTTTACATCATAATAAGTCAATTTCCTCATCAAAAATATTAGCTACCAAGGTCTAAAGGAGGTCATTTTCAAATGCCAGGCATAAATACAGTGATCATTGGCATACTCCAAGTAATTCTTCTGACTATAAATTTTGAAACAAGGCAAAAATTTAAGACAAGTTATATCCTTATTAAAAGGTAGTTATTATGATAATAGCATTGAGAGTCTTCTTCAGTTATCAGATATTGTCTTCAGTATGTGTGCTCGGATGGTAATGCCAAAAGCATGAATATTTATATATAAAATGTACACACAGACCATTAAAAGTTGCCAACAATATAAAAATATAAATTTTGTAAATGCAACGATAATATTTTGTAGGGTATGTAAACTGGAGACTCCACAGAGTTGCTCAAAAAAATTATTTGGTTAAAGGGTAAATACACCTTGTACATCATAATGAAAGTCTTATAGGTAGGGGTGGAGATTAACACTTCAGGCTGTCTACAGAATATTAATAAAATTCAATATATTTTCTAAAAGGTATAATTTATATTTTGTGGAAATGAGACCCTTTTCTAATAAAATTCTTCTGTCCTTCATTCTGTTCATATAATTTTGCTATAAATCATCCTGTAGGAATTTTTTCTCCTAAATATTCATCTCAGGGAGAGCCTATTTAAATAAGCCCTCTTAGCAAGATCTTTCAGAATTAAAATTACACCACAAGCAATACTTCATCCAATATGTTTCTGTCTATAGAATTTTCTTATGCTTAAAATAATATTTTTTTGGAATTACATTATGAGAAGATGGTGGGTTTGTGGTGACTTTGAAGGAAAGATGCATTCAAGATAATCAAATTATCCTTTGTCTTTTTAATTGCCCTGTCTCTGAGTCAACACCAAGCTGCTGCTTTCTGCTCCCATCTACATACATAGTGCGCAAAACCTAAGGGCATGATTCTCTGCTTCACCGCAAAGAATGAGAAGGAAGGAAAAGGCTGCAGGATATACTAGGTTTCCTTGGTTTCCAGTAAACTATGGCATTATGCTCTCTCATGCTCATTTGAAGCTAATTTTACTCCTCTGCCTGGATGCCATTGGAGAAAATGCTTTTATTTTGCTCCTGATATGAATATAATAAGTAACATGAACTCCATAGGATTTGAAGTATAGTACAGTGAGTAGACAGGCATTCACACATATATGCACACATTTGGATGTATGTACATACATTATGTTGATGTGAGATCCATTGTACTGGTATAATTCTATAGGTCAAACTGGTGCTAAAGAGTTCAGAGAAGTATTTTGATGGTGAAATTAGCAAGGCTCTAGAAACTTGTGTACTCTGATTTATCCATTTCTCCCTCCCTCCTTTCCTCTCTTTCTTTCTCTCTTTCTTTCTTTCTTTCTTTCTTTCTTTCTTTCTTTCTTTCTTTCTTTCTTTCTTCCTTTCTTTCTTCTTTCCTTCCTTCCTTTCTTTCCTTCTTTCTCCCTTTCTTTCTTCCTTTCTTTCTTTCTTTCTTTCTTTCTTTCTTTCTTTCTTTCTTCCTTTCTTTCTTTCCCCATGAAATAGGTGGAGCAGGCTTAAATTATTTCCCTTTTCCACGTAAACTGGCCATCAGTCAGATTCAGTGACTTGCTATGACTGCAGATCATATGACTATTTTCTGATGTCTGTAGGATTCTTCCATGACAGCAGAATGATGTGACACATAGTTAACTCTTTGTTTACTTACTTCATCCTCCTGCATGCTTGTGGGATCCTCATACCACCTCAGCATCTACAGGATCAAACTGAAGCCCATACTTAACACATACATTCTAGATATGGAGGGAGGGCTCAGTGGTTAGCACTGCTTACTACTCTGTCAGAGGATTGGGATTCAGATTCCAGCACCCACATCAGATAGCTCACAAACACTTCTAATTCCAAGATACCCTGTGCCTATCTGATTTCCATGTGAACCTGTGTGTACACATGTGCATGCAAACATACATAAATAATATCAAATAAAAAATTAAAATGTTGTTGTGGGGTATATGTGGGAGATGCGCAAGATGTTTTCTGGGTACAGTGAGTCCAGCAGGTAAAGAAAGATGAATGAGGGTTTTTTTTCATATTTAGTGTTGCAAAGTGTTTCTAAGGAAGGACCAAAGAAGCCCAAAGGCAAGAAAGAACACAGTGAGTCTAGCAACTCTCAGACCTGGGCTGAATGAGGAACAGAATGTAGAGCAAAGATGGACAGAAGGTGAAGAAGCAGGCAAGGCCAGGTCATGAACTTTACGAATCATGCAAAATAGGTTGAATTACATCATAGGCCAAAGGGGAGATGAAAAGGTTTCAGTAGAGAATCACATGCAGTTTTTGCTTTAGTAGTAGACCTAAGCATTGGCCCAAGGAGGAGGTAGCAGTTAATGTGGAGACAGGCCAACCAGTTACTCCAAATTGCTAAGAGAGTCGAGGACATTGAGAAGAGGACTTCTTTGACTTGTTACCCTAAGGGTATGAATGTTAGTAGTTCCTTCTAACAGCTTTGCCAAATTCACCAGGTTATTCATCTGTCTTTGTGGGTATTAGGAATGTTTCAGGATAGCACAGCTGGAACAGTGAGCAAGTGTATTAACTCAGAAGAGAAGCTAAGCCTGCTCCCTACAGGTGTGGCTAAGCAGTAGCTCAATGTCCAGGAATATATTTTTCCATCTCTCTGTTTTACTACCCCCAGTGTTACCTGCCTTACGACTCCAGGTCCCTTCATGGCATGTTACGTATGCCCTTTCATCTGCTCTTGTAGTGTGTGTGAGGCAGAGTGGTCTGCAAAGGAGCTTCAGGCTGGTAGGGGAAGTAGGAGATGACGTCATCATTTTGGTTTCAGGAGAATGTGAAATGAGAAAAAAGTGTTTTCCCATCCTGGGTTTGGTTTAGGAAAGTGGCAATGGGTGTCAGCGATCACCAAGGGTTCAGTGCCCACATTCCCCTGTCCCATTTGTAATTCTGGCAGGACACTAAGCTCTAGAACCTCATTTTGAAAGAATAGAAGGGTGGTCAGAAGGAACAAACACGGAGCTGGCACCCTTGAGGATTTCTCTATTTCCATACGGTGTAGAATTCTCATGGACATATAACTGATCTGTCTTAGAGACAACACAGCAGAGAATTGAGGGACACACGAGCCAAACTCAGTGTATAATGAAAACTGTAGAGATTCTGATTTCCCAGGAGCCCAGGGAGTAACATAAAGTTCTCCACCTGCAGGATTTGCAGGGGACAGGACTTCTCAGAGACGATGGAGTGAGCATGCCTGAGTCATGAGCAGGCACAGTCATGTTAGGTTGAAGGGGAGCATATTAGATAGGTTGCTCTCCATCCTCCAGATCAACACACTCTTCCTCTTTATATACAGAGCTGGACTTGGGAAAGAAGCAAGGCAAGCTTTTTCTGAAGCTGAACCAACCAAGAAGAAACGTAAGTTCACCTTTCTATGGCCCGAATGCCTGTCTCCCTTCAATGTTTGTATGCGGAATCCCTAACTTCTAAATTAAAAAGAAAATAGAGTATTTTGGAAATCACTCAACCACAGGACAAACTACAGGACAAATAATAATGAAACTAGTTTTGTTTTTAGTTTTAAAGGTGACTTTGTTGCTCTTTCTTTATATCCAGGTTCTAATGAAAGACAGCCATCCAGGAACCAGGAAGCTGGACTCACCAGACACCAGACCTACCGGCACCTTGATCTTGGGACCAGAACTGTGAAAAATAAACTTGCTTATAAGTCACTCAGTCTATGGTTATTTTGTTATAGCCCCAGAACAGACTAAGAACTGCTCTTCATATATACATTGTAATAGACCTCTGAGACAGTAGTTCTTCATAAATATTTCTTCCTCATTGATGTCTGAGATCTTTTAGTACAAGCTGATGTGTGAGACATAGACATTTCCAGCATGCCTCCTCAGGTGCATAGCATATCTGAATGATCCCTCTTATTACCTTACAAGGATGTTTTATATTCCTGTTCATAAGTCCCTACTTATGGCTAATGCCGTTGATAAGCTAAACAAATGAAAATGTTTATGTTCAGGAAGTATTTATTTAACTTTTTTTTGAGAAGACAAATCCTCTAATTGCCCAAATCTGTACTCAGATTAGTAGTAGGTACTGCCACGCACACTTTGTGTAAAGGAGGTATTTGAGGCATAAACTTCAAGAAAAGTCAATCTCCTGTCTCCACATTGTCGCCTGGCACCCCAAACTCAGAGGTAGCCCAGATATGTCCTTGTACTTGTGTGCTAG
>NW_022196915.1:90100710-90100913 GCF_008632895.1 Mastomys coucha | reverse complement strand
GGGCATTAAACCCTGGCTTGGAATGTTAAGCCATTCTAACTAATTGCCTCCAGCATTTTGGGTAGGGCTTTAAAGCTTACAGAAAGAGACAACAGAAAGCATTCAGCAGCAGGCAGTCTGCATTCAGCATTTGGACTAGCTCTCACTCGGACTAGAACCAGAGCTTAGGTGGACTAGGACTTCTATGCAGTTTGTACCCCCCC
>NW_022196915.1:90100593-90100700 GCF_008632895.1 Mastomys coucha | reverse complement strand
CCCCCCCCCGGGGCCCAGAGCGTTTGGGCCCAGGGGGTGCAGCACCAGTTGAGATTCAAGAGAGTGAGCATTTGAGATTCGAGCATTCAGCATTGAGGATTTGAGAT
>NW_022196915.1:90084738-90100583 GCF_008632895.1 Mastomys coucha | reverse complement strand
GAGCCCAGGGGTGCTGCGCCAGTTCAGAGGAGATGGCTGATGTTTTAGATCCAGTGTGTTTTAGATAGCCTCAGATGTACTTCGACTACTGAGCTGCCAGATTTTTCATTTCTCTCTTTTGCAATGATTGTAAAAGCCTCATGTCATTTTTGAGAAATACACTCAGATCCCACACTACTTGTGTTGAGTCTGTTTGACAAGCCGAATCCTGTGCACACCTGGCCAGAACCCATCGTCCCGCGGAACAAGGGACCCCAGTCCATGGCAAGGTACTAGAAACTATATTTAAACCAGAGATGGGTACAGAATAACTGAAAGATACGAGGTCTCTAGGGAACTGCAACTAGAGTGGATAAGTCCTAACATAAGTGGTGACACAGAACTAGCTGACTTTGAATGTGTAAGGAGTTGTGTTGATAAAATCAGATGTCATAAATGTCCTTGGAGTTTGAAAGGTTTTGTGGAGACCTCAGCAATCCTCATTTTATTGGATTCTCTAGTTCTAGGAGCATAAGCAGAGCCGGGGGTCCACAGCATCAGAAGATTGATCAATGCATCACACCTCCACCTGTGTGGCATGTGTCTCAGACCAGCATGTGTCTCTCCTGTTGCTTTTCTTTTTGTATTTATTCATTTTGGGAGTCTCTCTCTCCCTCTTTCTCTCTCCCCCCCCCACACCCCCTCCCCCACATGCAGGAGTCTGTTGTTTTCCTTCTATAGTGTGATTTCTGGGGATGGAACTCAGGTTGTCTGGCTTGGTATCAGGCACCTTTGCCCACGGAGCTATCTTGCCAGCCCTTCCCTTTAGGACTACATGTGCTCTAGTACCCATCGAAGGCTCTAAGTTTTGGTGAGAGCAGGAGCCAGCGATGTGACTGAGGGCAGGACATGCACTCGCTTGACTTTTCTCTGTGTAGCCGGAATGGTCTGTGCTTAGCTACATTAAGGTGTGCTGGGTATGAATTCTTACTGCCTTTGCAAAGTCAGTGGCGTGGATGTCTCATTCAGCTTTAAAAGTTTTTCAGCAAGAAAACCAGTATTTATTTTGTGGAAGAAGTTTGCTCTTTAACTATATTTTCACATCATATTGTTGTATTGGTGAATTATTGAGTATTTCTTTTTTTATTCTTATATTCCTGGTTCACTGTATTTTCCTTCTTTTGTTCCTAGTTTTCCTCTTTTCTCTTTTATTGGCATTTCTTTTTAATTGGTTAATCTAATTTTTTCCCTAGGCAAGTTGTTCTTGAGTGACAGGGTGGGGGATTGTATGAGTATATATATGCTACAGATTTTTTAAGGGAAGAGACAGCCTCTACATACCGATTCAAACCCGAAACTGTTCTCTGTACAACGAGGAATCTTTAGGAGCTTGCCTACTCCTTAATCTTGTGAAACTGGAACAAGAAGTTTCTGATCGACATGGAAAGGTGTTTAATTTGGGGAGACTGAGACATAAGGAAAACACAGACCTCTTTTTCTAGAGAATTGTCAGGGCAGCAATTACAGGAATTCCTTATTTATAACTTCACACCAGTCAGTTACACATATGTGTGCACTATGTATTGGTATGTATATATATCCTTTATGTATCCTACTTATCTACTGTCATCCATGTAGATGGGTGTTAGGAACCATCTTATTTGTCCTCTTTGGGACAAGAAAATATTTCCTTGAAGTACAATGCAGGTTGTCACTGCTGTTCACTCCTAAAGTGTCTTTTTGGCTTACTGACCCCATGTAAGGGGACATTTAAGCAAAGTCTACATAATGGCGACAAGCAGTAGTTAGATTTCTTTCTATGAATACAAAGCATAAATCTTTGCTCGAAAGGAAGTTTCTGGGGGCATTCTAGGGCTTCCTAGCTTAACATGGAGTCTCCACAGCGTTTGTGTCTCTGAGCCTTTTAACAAGCAAGAAGAGCAGTATTTCTGATTGAATACCCCACCTTTGTCAATATCAATACATACTTAACCTTTTGAAGCCAAACACACATTTGAAGTAAACAATGAAATATCTCTTAATTCCCCCAGAAGGCCGAGACTCTGAGATTATTTGCACATAATGTGGCTTAACTTCTGAATATTGCCCCTTTTCACCTCTGATATTTTGACCCTCATTCTCGACAGAAAGCCACAAAGCACTTGCTGACTTAAAAAAAAAAAAGAAAGAAAACAAACACAAACCTCACATTCTACATAAAAGTAGAAGACTAATTCCACATTGGAAAGCATCATTTACTACTATCCTGGAATCTTATATATAATTTTAAAACCACATATTTAATGCTATCTGGTATTACTTTTCTTAATTAAGCCAGGCTGTTCCCACAATTCAAAAAGCTTCATTTTTTTTCCAGCTTAAATTAAACTCCCTGTGCAATGCAGTGACCAAAACAAATAATCTATGACCTACAAACAAGACACTCACAGTCCCTGAAGAATTACGCTCTTGTTTCCTGTAGGTTATACATCTTTGAACCTCTCTTGGCTGTAATGACCTTCTGTTGCTCATTAGCATGCTGATTACCATTAACACGGCTATAATGCAGCAATTTTCTTGGTGTATGTCGAGGAGAAATGCTCATCTGAATGCAGTCAAGGGACAAAATTAACTGCATAAATCTACAGCGCAAACTGGATCTCGTCCAACTTTGCATGGGTCGTCTCTCCTCGGGTTGTGACATCATCATCTACTTTGCCGCTGATGGCTTAATAAGTATCTCAGGGTTTCATATTTAATTTCCGTTCATCTCTTTATATTACATTTCTACTTAATTTCAAGAGTGTCTGACCACCTTATTAGCATGTCTCATAATATACATTTACCTTTAATTTTTCAGCAATGTCCCATAATGGCTCCTCTTCAAGATTCCTACCTACTTATTTTTATATGGTTTCCTACCTTTACATCCTTAGAAATACGTTGGGTAACAGAGAAAGATTTAAGAACACTCTTGCACAGAGACACATTTCTAGACTAACATGTCCTGCGTTAGTTGTGTATGTTATTAGAGGGGGAACATAAGTATTTTGGGGAAATATAATTTGATAGGCACACGTAAGAGGAAGAGATGCTTCATTAGGATGAACAATGTGCAGATGAGACATTATTTGCCTCTGGCCACTGTCTCAGGCACTCATAGATTTTCTGATAACACTGTCTTCAAGTCTGAGCTAGGGACCGCTCTTAGCTTGCAAGCTATGGAACAGACAGGAGAGCCCACATGCCACATGGAAACTGTTTTTTGAGAGCAATTCTTTAAAGATTACAGCAATGAATGGCATCAAGGAAATTTTGAAAATTGGCTCCCATAATGTTTACATATAACAAGAATTATAAATAATGTGATGAAAGCAAGATCACCAGTAAAACATGAATTGTTATAGTTACAAAATAAACCACAGTGTAACAATCACTTAAAAAGGGAAAAAGTGATGTATATAAATGTATGTATATAATGCATGATGTAATAAAGCCTGGGTCAACATTCAGATTTTATTCTTTTAATATAGACAGGGATACTTAGGAGAAGCTGGCTAGCTGAATTAGAGAGCACTGGGTTCAATTCAGAGACTCTGTCACAGAAAGTAAAGTAGATACTGAGCAAGGAAGACATCCATGTTAGCTGTGAGCTTCTACACACACACACACACACACACACACACACACACACACACACACACCATACATACATACATACATACATACATACATACATACATACATACGTACCTACAGGCCTTGAGCTCTGGGAACCTTCATTTACAACCCGTATTTAATAATTATTAGTCTGCAAGCCTGGTGATTTCCTATCACTCCTCAGAATGGAGGGAGCTGGAGGAAGGGTGAGACTATGTCGATCAAATACTACCAAAATGCCCATTCCAGCACATCCTGATCCATTTCGTATTAGCAGATGAACAAAGTGCTGCAGATACTCAGTGGAGGGAGAATTTTTGTCTGGAGACAAGACTCAGAGATGACAGAGAGGATGTGAGAGTTAAAGGAAACTGCTTGAGTTGCGTTTTGAAGAAACGGTAGGTAGGATTCCATGAGACTTGGAGAGCAGGGGCAGAGCCTTCTCTTCTCACTTGGACTATGACAAACACAGGAATTCAGCCTCGGGTTTGAAAGTTGTAAATGTTCCAACTGACCTGTTCTCTGCTACTTACTTCTTACCTTGAAGACAATTTTGCTTGGGTCTTTGCTCTGTCTTTGGATGAGAGGTCGTAGAGTCTGCAACTCTATCATCAGAGCAAAGAAGAAAACGAATCCCCCACATTCATATTTCTCTACAAACATAAAAGCTGTAAGACAGTGAAAGAGAAGAAATGTGTTCAATGTGAAGTCCATCTAGCTGTTTCTTCTCTACCTCCACTGATCACCATGTTGATAGATGGTTGGATGGTCTCTCCTTTTTTTTTTTTTAAGTTCCATTTACACGCCTATTGAGGGTGGGTCCTAGGAAAGATAACCTTCCAGTAGAGGAGAGCTATTTTTGTATGAAGGATATATGCCTACTTGTGCCTTCCTTCCCTGCTTGAACCCATGGATAAATTCCCAAGAAAACTGAATTTATCAGGGAGGCGTTCTCAGAGAATCATACAATCTAGGAGCTGAAGACTAGGCTCAGCAGTTAAGCACACTTGCTTCTCTTGCAGAGAACTCAGGTTTGATGTTTAGTATCTATCTCCATGTCACTATACAGTCACCTATAATTCCATTTTCAGGTGATGCAGTGAACTCTCCAGGCCTCTATGGACACCAGGTACATACATTCTGCATATGCACAGTGCAGTCAAAATACTCATACACATAAATAAAAATAAAGATATATTTAAAGCACATGATTTAGCATGTATAAGAGATTACATTTTTGAGCATCACCTCACCGAGATTCCAGTTGGGCTTTGAACAAAATTACTTAACTCAATCTTATAAGTTGCTGTTCTAAAATGGATTGCTTAATTGAGCCTAATTGTGTATGACCTCTGTCTCCTGCATCTACACTATCAAAGCCTGTTACACCGGCAACTAATCTCAAAAGCCTAAAAAGTCTTTGAAGCCATTGTAAAGGCTTTGGCTTGAGCAAACTAGCGCCACAAATATCCAAGACACCGTCCTGAAAACACGGTGAATTCAGTAACCTTAGAACTCCATATGTTTGCTACATAGGAATGAGACATGGCTTCTCTTCTCTCTGCTGTTCTGTTCCATTCTGTCTCCTTGCCTTCCCTCCCATCCCCTCCCGTTCCTCATGCCCCCTTTTCTTCCCTCTTGCTTCTCTCTTCTCCTTTCTTCTTTTGTTTTTATTAATACTTTATTGTTTGAGATTTCATAAATACATTATATATTTTGATAAAAATCTACCTTTTTTCCCTCCTCTCCAACTCTTCCCCTAATCCTCCACCACTTTCTATCCCAACTTCCTGTTTTGTTTTTGCTTTGTTGTTTTGTTTTGTTTTTTTAAACCCACTGAGTCTACTTAGTTCTGCCTGCATGTGCATGGATGTAGGGTCATCTACTAGAGCATGCGCTGCCTCTCAGGAGCCACACCCCTAAAGAAAACATACTCCGCTTCCCCCACTAGCCGTCAGCTGCCAATAGTTCTCAGCTGGAAGTGCGATTTCCTGAGCACCTTTTGGTTTATGCTGGGATTTTGGCTGTCTTGTTTTGTAGTTATGTGCTGGCCTCCTGTGTGCAGTGATAGCCTATGTGGGTTCAAATGTGTGCTGTCTCTGCCACAACTAGTAAATGAGCAACGTTTTACTGTGTGGGTCTCTACCTGAGACTTAAGGCGAGGGGAAGGGGGACAGAGTCCTGTCTATGCTTGAGCAATCTACAATCTAATTCTCTGCAAATCGACCAATTGTAAGTGTCTCTACTAACATCTACTGAAAAAGGAACTTTTTTTTTCTGATTAAGGTTAAAAGATTCACTCTTGTATGGTGATAAAGGTAACTCTTATGGGGGCACTTTGTTTTTTTATTTTATTTTTATTTTTTTAGTAGCACTGAGGTTTTATTGTTTTATTTTTTAATTAGTTATTTTATTTATTTACATTTCAGATGATATTCCCTTTCCCAGTTTCCCCTCTGAAAACCCCTGTTCCCTCCCCTCTTCCCCCACTCACCAACCCACCCCCTCTCCTGCTTCCTGGCATTCCCCTACACTGGGGCATAGAACCTTCACAGGACCAAGGGCCTCTCCTCTTATGGGGGCATTTTAAAAACATGTCCCTTTAACAGAACTAGGTTCTCTCCTATAGCATATGGTCTAGTCATCAGCTATGCGCTTTTGGCTCAGTTAACAGTACTAGTCACAAACGTGAGTTCTGTCTGTGGAGTGGGCATTACATTCAATTAAAAACAGAAAGATTGGTTGTGGCTGTAACATTGATACTGTAACTTATGCATGTTGGCCTAGCCTCAAACTTGCTGTATACTCAAGGACAAGCAAGAATTTTTAATCCTTTTTCCTCCCAAGTGGTGGTACTATATGGCAATAAATTGCCATATATATTATATTATATGGTAATTCCTGGTTGACTGCTTTCTTGATGTGATTGTATGGGAATATGTGTGTGTATGTATGTATATGTGAGAGACAGAAAGAGACAGAGACACAGAGAAAGAAATGGAAAGAGGCAGAGAGGCAGAAGAGAGGGAGAGAGAGAGAGAGAAAGAAAGAGAGAGAGAGAGAAGAAGGAAGAGGAGGAGGAGAAGGAGAAGAAGAAGAAGAAGAAGAAGAAGAAGAAGAAGAAGAAGAAGAAGAAGAAGAAGAAGAAGAAAAGAAGAAGAAGAAGAAGAAGAAGAAGAAGAAGAAGAAGAAGAAGAAGAAGAAGAAGAAGAAGAAGAAGAAGAAGGAGAAGAAGAAGAAGAAGAAGGAGACACAGATTAAAAGAAGAGGACATTGGTTCATAAGAATCCACCCTCATGATCTCATCTAAACCTGATTGTCTCCCAATCTCCAAAAAGCATCACCTGGGGCTTCAACCTAGGGCTTTGGGAGTCCACACTCCAGTGCACAGCTCCTTGGCCAAGCATTGTAGCTTCGCTAAAGTCGACTTCTTTTATTATGAGGGGAGGATAATAACATGCATTTGAGATTGTTGGATAATAGTATATGTTGTCAAGAGTGCCAATTACAGATGATGCTTAGTGAACACTGGGGGTTAAGTCAATATTAGTGTCCTATCTCTCTTCTCTCTGCTCTCCAATGGGGCAAGCTATCTGTCATCGTGCGTGGTGATCCACTCTGTGTTAACCATATGAAAACAGTGAGGTGGCTGTGCATAGAAGGAAGACATTAATTCCCAGTTTGCCCTGTGGGCCCTCTTCAGGCTGAAAAGACACATTTAAATTGGGTTTTGAAGACAGTGTAGAAATCCTGGCCTTGGAAGGTGGGCAGGCTTTGCAGGCTGAGCAGAACCTGAAAGAGTGACCACATAGATTCTGGTTCACATGACCAGGGAAGTCTCTCCAAGAAGGTACAACACTCCTGGCCATTTTTTTTTCTTTTACAGTTCCTTTGTGGTCTAGAGGAGCTACATCTGACCATCTACAGGTAAGAGCAGAATATGTTGTGTGTTACAGAGCACAGACTAGGAAGCGGGCTGCACTGCTGTAAAGTGGTAAATATAAATCTCTTTGCCTAAGTTTCGAAACGCAAGGCAGGCATGGCAAGCCTCAACCGTCGGCATGCCAAGGCCTCTGAGCAGCTCTTTTGATGTCCTTAAAGGAACTCTTGTTGAGGAAAACCCCTTGTACATGTCTCACATAGAAGTCTCTTACTTATGTGAAAAAAATGTGTATGTCGCAAATGGACAGTAATAGAGCCATGTATTCACAGCTTAGGGTAACCAATCTTTTTTCTTTAAATGTTAAATCCCCTCTACTTTGTGATTAATGAAATCTCATGTTCATATTAGAAACTAGAAAATGTAGATCAAACAAAGAATACAACACATCTTTTATTATTGAAAGAGGGAATATTTAAATTCTAGCTCATGCTTATTTTTCTGCATGTAAGATTTTTATCTCTCTAGGTAGATAATTTATTTTGGTGGATTTTATTAGAAATAAAGTACTTAAAAATCATTCTAATGACTGAAGCTGCATAGTAATTTCTATATTCTTGTTTACTTAACTTTAAAATTCTGTGATATATTGTCATAACGTGATAATTTTATTCAATTTTACACTTCTTAGGATAAATATTATAAACTCATTGCTTTAAATTTACAGGTATATGTGTTTTAAAGGAAATTGATAAATGTTTCAAGCTGCTGGTTTCGAAGAGTACACGTACCCATATACATTTTACCAAAATGTTATAAGAAAGGTCTCAATCAGTATATTATTATTAAGTTGGGAAGCTTTTCTTAAAATTGCACATTTATCAAATTGTTTTAAAGAGTAATATTTAACAGGGAAGGGCTGCTTGATTTTTAAAATCAAGGAAAACTAGAGATGGTAGGAAGAGTGAGGTGAGAGAGAGAGACAGAGAGACAGAGAGACAGAGAGAGAAGAGAGACAGAGACAGGAGGGCTGAGAGTCACGCATGCATGCGACCTACTAGCCAATGTCTCTTGAGATGCATGGCACTGCACTTCATCTGAGAAGTCAGCACTTACTTATCTAGATTCTTAAGAAAAGAATGAAAACAGGACACACTTTCTCCCCATTTCTCTCTTTTTGTACAAACAGACCCTTTCTTATTAGAGTTGCCTCCATTATTGAAAGAAGCAAGGACACTTAGGGTAGCAGTTTGGCTTCTCCATGAGTGGTACCCACACTTTCCCAATGTATCAGTGTGGAAGTGGACTATAGAGATAAAATCTGTGAACAGCCTTATCCATTGTGATGTGAAGGAAGAGAGAATTCTGGCCAAATGACAAACTAGATTCTGGAAAATGAACCCAGATACAAAGAACATTTAGCAAGAGGCTGGAGACAATTAAGTGATGGATGATTAAATGATAAGCATCTCTAGATTAATGACGCAAGGCCAATGGATGGTATAAAGAATGGCTGGTTACCCAAGTGTTTGCTTTCCTTTTTTATCATTTTCTTGTCTAGCCGGACTCATGTACAGAGTGCTCAGGAGAACCAAACTCTAATTAATTCAAGTGCATTAGATTTCATTTCACTACAGTGCATTGATATAATAACCTATAACGCTCCAGTACAGAGAAACTGGGCTATCCTCTATATTGCTATAGATAATAATATTTATTATATAGTATATTTCCAGAAGCATTACACACACACACACACACACACACACACACACACACACACACACACACACACAAAGAGAGAGAGAGAGAGAGACAGAGAGACAGAGAGACAGAGAGACAGAGAGACAGAGAGAGACAGAGAGAGACAGAGAGAGAGAGACAGAGAGGGGCAGGTCATATTCTAGAGACAGCAGTATAATACACTATCCCAATTCCAATTACCATGAGATATCGTTTCACATAACGAATGCCAAACATGGTTTGTTATGGGAGAAGTGATCACCTTGTAGCTTGGTATGTGTAAGGGCAGAGGTAGGTTCTCATTGTAAAACTGAAGATATAAAACATATGAATTAAGCAAAATGTTTGAACTAATCCCACCTCCTTCTTTCCCAGTGCATACACAAAAAGTGAGAATCCAGTCTTGCCTGTAGCCAACACCTTTATTCACAGGCTATTCTGAGTTGAGCCATTGGTTTAAAAGGATTAGTGCTTGCCTAGTACAAATATTATGTGATAGGAATTAGGTTACAGAGTATTATCATATCTCAAAATTGCCCAAAGGGTCCCCGAATTCACAAGACAGACTTTGTGAAGTATTTTGAGGATTACTTAGGAAGAATGATTATTTAATAAATGTTTGGGCCTGTTCCGTTAGCTGGCAAAACTGTGCTTTGTAAAAATAGTAATGGAGTCCTCCCGCTGACCTCAAATTATTTCAGCACCAACCTTGTTGGCCAATATAAGAAATATTTGTGACCAAATTGAATTAAGTAAGACCCATAACATGCTTTCATGCTTTGCAAAGTGATATTTAAAATAGCAAGCATAACATACTCACATGTTCTGTAAAGTGATATTTAAGTTTTTTTTCCCCTGCTTTTTGGGTGGGAATTTCTACTTGTTCAGTAATTCTAAGACCGAATGCATCAATCATCCTACCATGCTTGATTAACACTGATAAACATACTTAGTTCAAAAAATTCCAACATTATGTTCTTTCTTTCCTCTGGGTGCACTAGATCCAGTGACATTTTGTTTTGATGAACGCAGAGTGCACTGTCTTCAATTTCCCCCAAAGGAAATGCTAGTAAACAAGAGTGATGACTTCCCGTCTCTGTGCAGATCCAGTGGTGCAGAGACATGCTCGCATGGCTCACAGAGGGAAGACGACCAAGGAGAGCAGTGTCTGGTCCTGATGAGAGTCCCCAGTGGGTAACTGGCCAGGACCACTCTAAAATAGCAATTATATTGTAATTATAATTGTTAGCTTGCACTAATTCTATGTATTAGTGGGTTTCACTATGGCATTTCAAGACATGTATATATTGTTCTCTGATCATAACCTCCTATATGTAACCTATTACCTTCCCCCATCTTTTCAGTTCACTTCAGTTGTGCATTGTCTTCTAGCTTTAGAATTGTTGTTTGTAGTATTTTTTATTTTTATGTTAGCTGGTTACTGAGCATTTAACATGTGTGTAACTATGTCATAAAATTCTTTCAATACAGGAGCAAAGGAGATGGTTCAATGGGTAAAATGCTTGCCCCTCAAGAGGGAAGAGCAGGTACAGATCCCTAGAACCCAAATAAAATCTGGGAGAGGGATAGCGACTATCTTTAATCCTAGGAAGAGTTGAGGGCTCTCTGGGGCATGCTAAAAGAGCCAGAGAAGGTGAGTTCTGGGTTCAGTGAGGAGATGCTGCCTCAGTAAATGAAGCAGAGCCAGAACTGGGAAGACACTCCACATCAGTTTCATGCCTCCACATGTGCACCTTACACCCACACATGTAAAAGCACATGCTCACCCCACAGGATAGGAAATCCTCAGCACAGAAGTTGACTTATGAAAAACCCTGTGCAGCATTTATTATTGACCTTTAACTGGAGAGAACACTGGGATTCATGGGAGGGTGTCAAGAATCATGCCTCTATGTAAAGAGATGGGAATCAAACCAAGGTTTGTCTAATTGTAAAACCCTCGGCTGGCTCTTCTATCCAGCTACAAACCTGCTTTCAAGCACACTAGATTTTTATTGTTTCTAAAAATATACATTTAAAACTGGAGTTGTCAGGGCTGGAGAACTGGCTCAGTGACTAACTGGCTGCTCTTGCAGAGGACCCAAGCTGAGTTAGTTCCCAGGAAGCAAAAAAGTTGAATGGGTCCTAACTGCCTGTAAATCCAGTTTGCCAGGGGATCTGACATCCTCTTTTGGCCTCTGCGAGCACCCACACATACATGGCAAACATACAGAATCACACACAAATAAGAATAAGTAAAGCAAAAATAAATCTCGAAATACAAAGGTTTCCATCTGTGTAGTTCCGAGGCAATGCTGTACGAGTTCACATAGCTTTCTACTTTTTTTCCTGGTGGTACTGTTGATGGAACCTAGGTACTAACGTTTGTTAACCAAGCATATTATTCGAGCTATATACACTGAGCTATAGATCCTGTCCCCTTTCCATCCTACAGTTTGGGACAGAGTGGCATGGGGCTGCTCAGACCAGCCTTGGACCCACTCGGAAGCCTAGGCTGGATTGAACTTGTGAGCCTCCTACCTTCTCAGCCTCCTGCATGCCTGGGATCACAGACTTGGCATTATTTTAATTAAGTAATTAACTAATTAATTAACTAACTAATTAATTAATTGCTGATTTGATTACTGAATACTAGTACTGAATCTTCTGGCACATGGGAATGTTCTGTAACCTGAAGTGGTGAGAAAGTGTCTAATTTTTTTCAGTCCCCTTTATTTATGATTCAACAGCACAGTTCTGAGGTGCTTTTACTGGCCAAAATGTTGGAAGTAGATGATGCAGATCACACCACCATTCCAGAGATGGATGAAAATATTTCATTTTCTTCTCCTTAAAGAAACATACATATGATAGATAGGAAGAAAACAGAGCAGAAGAAGAAAAGGGTAACCCTAACTTTAAGAATATAATGATCTTCAGTATTTGGGGTGCATATCCCTTAAATTCCCCACCCCCCCATTCACATATAATAGCAAAATAAAATCGTAATACATGCGCTACCTTTTCACTAGCTCCTGGCTGAGAATATAAGAATATTTCTGAATTATTAAACACAAATGTGGGAAATATGTCTTAGGAATTATCATTGGGCTCAACATTACATCTCTTCCCTATTTCCACCACAAAGAACTGTTAAATCTCAACATGCTTATGCTGGGGGGATATGCGTTATACCTTTATCCGAGAACAATAAAAATGGGCCATCAATGTATCTGTACTGTCCTGGTACTGTAAGTTTTGACACGTAGCGTCGCCTTCTTCACAGAAGTATGGGATTGGTCCAATCTGCAACATCAACTTCTCTCTGAGAATTACCGTTGGCATGAGCAACGCCATTCGGTGCTCTGCCGTTGTGTACATTTTGCTACTTTTTATTCTGGGAATGGGGTCAATAATGTCACAGATCGAAGTCTGGACACTTTGGCAGCAGTGAAATCAATGCTTTTTTGCATTTCCTTTATCGATACACTTTGGAAGACCACACTTAAAAACCAAGTCTGTATTCATATTTTTGGCAAGCCTTGATCCAAAAAGCAAAGGTTAACTGACCTCGGGCAAATAACTATAAAACATCTTATTTTATTTCCCAAATCTCTATTATATTCAATCACTTTTTCCTCTTTGTGTGCCTATGGATGTGTTTTTTAATCTTAAATAACTAACACAAATGTATATTTATGTTACAGAACCTTTTTAAATCATATTTTTTTACTGATGATAATCAATATGACAGATAACCCTGGAAGTTAAAAGACAATCAGAAATAAAATCATATCAAGCAAGAACTCCAAAAATTACTCAAAGATTTTATATCGAACTTGAGAGGAAGGCAGGAAGTTTAGCTTTTGTTCTTTGTTTTCCTTTCTTTGGTCTTTCCAACCAAAGCCACTGGAGAGGAACAGACAGTTGAAACATAGGATTTCCTATGTCCTTAAGATTGAATTTCACATGGATTTGTTTATTTTCTCCCTAACTTGGGGCTTCTGACGCTCAAGTTATAAATGTAAGAGACTGTAATGCTCACTAAACTCTTCCAGGGGGCGATGGTTTCATAGTTCTGCATCCCAGCACTCAAAGTACCTGTGGTGGAGGGAATGTTCTGTATTTATCTGTTTTTAATCTCCTGATCTACCACAGACTGGATTTTAATAAAATACATAACAATAGCTTTGATACTCATGGCATTACAAAATCTCGTATAAAGGGATTCTACACTGTATTCTGTGCTAGTATTAGACAATTTGAATAGTACTAGTTTAGTGAACTAAATGGTAATTTGACAGCTTAGAAGCTCTTCTTAGATGCTGAAAAGGTACAAAGGAATCTAATAGATTCCTCAGCTCTTCTAGAAATCTAGGGTTGTGTGGCTCGCTCTGTTTTGGCTTGTAGGTTTCTCGGGGTTCTGGGGGACTTCTGTTAGGTAGCAGTGGCTTGAATTCAATTGATAATGTTCCAAACACAGTGTCTAATCTGATAGGGAAATATGTGATGAGGTATTTGAAGCAATTTCAATGCCTTGCTTTCACCTTAATTGCTATGCTGGGAGGAATCATCATTAACATATAACACAAAACTAGGAATATACACAAGAACACTGAGACCATGTGCATGTGTACAGCCATCATAACTACGGACAAACTTCAAAAGAAGCTCTTAAAAGTCTGAGTGGATCTCAATCATGAGACTGACCTGCCTTCTTGTTATTCATTGCTCACTTTTGAGCTCATATTTTAATCACAGCATTCATCCTTTTCTTTCTTTCCTCCAAACGCTCCCAGATGTCCCTCGCTGCTCTCCTTCAAACTCATGGCCTCTTTTTTTTTTTTTTTTTTCCTTTTACTAATTGCCTGTGCACATCAAGGTTTATGTAAGATTATCCTACTATTACCATATGTTCCTAAGGTCCGTAGAATGTTACTTGTGTGTATGCTTTCAGGGCTGATCACTTGGCAACGGACGACCAATCAGAGCGCTCTTCCCTAGGAAGGGCCACTTCCAGGCTCCTGGCTTTACACACTTGCCCGAAGTTCCTTGTTTGGGTTGAGGCCTCATGGGCTTTTCCCCACACAGTTCGTTATGTTTGTTGGCGTCATCCCCATTCAGTTCATGTTTGGGCGCTGACCTGCTTTCTTTTAATTCAGTATAGGTTTGCCTTAGAAGGGGAAGCAACTTTGCTCATATAGGAAGTGGTTTGGAGAATCCTGACAGTGCTCACCTTAGACAGAGATCTGTGAAATAGGTTGCTTATACTTTACTGTGGGAAACGCATTCTTTTATGAAATGGGGGAAAATTCAATGTATCTGAAAGCTTTTTGAACCCATCTCCAGGACAGGATTATAAATCTGTGGGACGTTTGTTAAGTATGTCACTCTGAGGATGGTAGGCTTCTGCTGCTCTCACATTTTCCTCTTCCCCACTTTCGTTCTACAGACAGGAGGAGGGCTTGACCGCGCCAGTCAGAAGGAAACAGTTGAACAGAGTCCATCCAAAGGCAGCAGCCTCTGAACAGACACGGCAGGAGAGATGCTGCAGATGTTAAAATGCACCTGGCTACTGCACCGGGTTTAGGGGACGCTCTACCCAGAGAGTTACTTTGAAAATAAATCAAATCATCCAGGCTGAGAAACAAAAATTATTTGTCCAAATTTAAACAGGAAGCATTGAAATAAGCCTATATGCATCATGGTTTATGTAACAAGACCATCATAGTATTTCCATATTATCTCCTATTAGTTCATTGACACAGTCTACTTACTGGCTTTTCGGCCCAATGTTACCCCTCTGAGTAGACATCTTTTTGTTGTTGTTGGGTTTTTGTTTTTCGAGACAGATTTTCTCTGTATAGCCCTGGCTGTCCTGGAACTTATGCTGTAGACAAGGCTAGCCTTGAACTCAAAAATCCGCCTGTCTCTGCCTCCCAAGTGCTGGGATTAAAGGCGTGCGCCACCACTGCCCAGACTGAGCAGACAGCTTAACAGTGCCTAGATCTTTTTTGGCAAGAGGTGCCAGCTAGTTCAGAGTCCACCAGACAGACCCATTAGTGTGTGGAAAGCTGAAATGGTCTTCTCCATTTCTCCGCAGCACTCGTGAGACTGCACTGGCCATGTGTAACCTAATCAATTTCTCTTCAGGTTTCTTTGGGAACACCTCAGAGTAACCACATTTCAACTCATCTGCAAAGGAGCATCGTGATCACGTGGTTCAAGCTAGTCCGACTGCATTTCCTCTTTCTTCTAAAAGTTCTGTTTTCAGAATGTGCTTGGCTATCAAGAGTTATGTTTTTATTTTTAAAATATATACCTGAAAAGTACCGTGGGCATCACAGATCTTCAAAGGACGAGGGAAGCCATAAAAATACATGGTTCACAGTGGAATCTCACACAGAAGAAATACATACTAATAATGGTGGTTGAGACAGAGTTCAAATATTTATACATATATTTGAATCTGTCAATGCACTGGATTTTATGTGACTTGAAATTAATTTAAATGAGTTGGAGGGCTTTAAACATTTTTATCTATCTTGAGAATTTAAGAAGAAAAACAGCTTCAAGGGTTCAT
>NW_022196915.1:90058563-90084728 GCF_008632895.1 Mastomys coucha | reverse complement strand
CTGCCTCCCTTCTGGTCACCCCCCTCCCACCATCCTTCTCCCAAACTTGTTTTGAAAGTTGGGCATCCAATATATTACAAAAGAGAGAGGATCATGATTTATGATATGGTGACTATTTCATTTGTATTTTTATAAATACATTATGAGAAATCAGTGATGACTTTTCAACTCTGGAATGTAGACTGTACAGATTAGGTATAAGGCTAGCCTGCTAATTAACTCTGATAATTCATCAACCTTGAGTTGAGAATAGCTCAAAACTACTTAGCAGCTACTTCAGAATTTTTCAGAATTCACAATGTGTTTCTAACACAGATAAATTCTCGTTTTACATAAACAAAATCTTGTTGCAACTATTTTGATCACCAGGCTTACCATTAGTCTAACACTATACAGGTTTACAATTTTACTTTATTTTTATATAACTACATATAAGGCTGAAATATTGAACAAATGATGCTTTTTCTTATTTAATTCCAATTGACTTAGGATCTCAGTATAAAAATGTAGCATTAGAAGTAAGCATAGTTCCATAAATTACTCATAACAACAAACAACTGTATTTTGAGAGTCAATTTTCCAAGTGACAGTTTAAATTAAATGGGAATCATTCAACTCACCATCTATGCTATAGAGGCTAAAGTGTGATTTTGAGTTGAAAATTGTAAAAGAAACAGTACTTTATGTATCAGTGACAAGTTTACATATACTTTGTGAGCTGACGACATCCTCTGGGATTCACTGGGGATTTTGGGTCACCAGAGATGACAACTGAGAACTTGCTTAGTAACAAAAGCTTGAGTAAATAGAAGTAAAACGTTGTTTGGCAGTGTAGTGAACGGCTTTAGTGTTTACACGTTACATGTTGTGCTAGCATTTTTAAAGCCAATTTTTGCTGTGCCCAGAGAGGCTGTGTAAGGGGAGGTGTGACACTGTTCCTACCCCTGGAGCATCGCCAGGCCATCGGCCCCATGACCTCCACATGTGCTGATGGTTGCTGTTGCCCCAAAGTTGATCTGCTGTTTTTACTACTCTGCTTTCAGTCTTACTCCCCGCATCCCCGCATTACTTGGAGATAATCATACCATAATAATTGAAACAGATGCAGTTCTCGGGAATGAGGAATGGAGGTGGTCATGAGGCTGTGGAGGACAAGGAACGGGCCTTCTGCGTGGTCTCCAGGGCCATGGGAAAGGATCTAGCATCATAACCACGGAGGTCATCAAAGCCTACACGGCCCTTTGAAAAGTAGTTCATGGCCAGGCTTGGACTTGAACTTGGGATTATGAGGATGGACTTATCCCCTCTGGTCCAAAGGCTGCTGCATTAATTAGCCAGGTTGGATGTGGGGACATCTACAATAGAAGACTAACCTGGTCTCATGGATAGAAAAAGTAGGTATCTATAAATAATTTAGGAATAAATAGTATTAGAAGGAGAGCACATGAGGTTATGGAATTGCTAGAATGAAGAAATGAAGATCAGAGAATTAAAAGATGATCTAAAAGCATATAAAAGTTGGTACTCTGTTTTTGTATGTGATTGAAGAATTGGAGATAACAAATGCCTGAAAAGATATTAGAGAGACCTAACTGTTTTATGTAAATGAATTCAAATCTTTGTAAGGAATTATTTTAATTATAGTAGTTTTGTTATTTTTCTATTCTTACATGGAAGCATCTATTAAAGATTGCTGTCTGCTGGACCAGGAAACTGCAAGAGCTGTGCCCAGCTACCTGTGCAGAACAGACTGTGTCAACCTATAAGGAAATGTGCTTTTGCTCTGAGTTTAGTTTCTGCTCTAAGGAAATGGGGGTTGGAACTATTGATCTGGGATTCATGAAGTTTATGTAAATCTAAGAATTTTTGATGATTATTAACAATGACCAGATCCTTGATGATGTAGGTTTAGTAAATAAAAGACTGTCTTTAGGCTTCTTCTGGTTATTAAGCTTAAGCTGAAGTTAAAAATAAAGAATACTGAGAGTCATCAAGGGACAGAGAGTACCTAACTCGCAGCTAGCATCTACAACTGACTCTGATGGAGAACACAAATGAGGCCATCACTGAGTTGGCACTGCTCCCATCCCTGCCTTTCTCAGTGCCCTCCTTACACTGAGGCTGGACCTCGGCAAATTTTGACAATATGGTTACTCATGTCGTTCTGGTTTTATCTATTTCTTACATTCTCTGATTCTCTTCAACTCCCTGAAAACTGATCCTGACAACCAGTATTACTGTAAAGGAGATAAGAGAAGGAGAAGATAGAAAACGAGGTTCAGTGAATGTTTTGCAGACAGGTATCTGCCTAGTCTTATACTGAATATTTGTGCACCGAGAACTCAAAAATCATATTCAGAAAAGGGAAAATAGTATTTTCAGTTACAATGTTTTGATTTGTTTTCCCCAGAACAAAATTGTAGAAGTAAAACTGCAGAAAGACCTAAAATTTTTTGTAGAGAACACAAATGGATGTTAAGCACCCCATCTCTATGAAACCCCAAATAGACCCATTTTACTTATTTTTATTTTTGTTTTGCATGTTTTGAGTAGTTACTTGAAGGCAAAATTATTTAAATGTATGAAGTAAAGCACTGCATACATTTCAGTTGGGCGAAAGGCCATCAACATGAAGAACAGCCATTACCATAGAGGGCTAAGAGCTGATTCTGGGTGGGTTGTTCAGGGGGGCACTGTTGTCTAATCATTTTTCTTCTCTGATTCAAAGATCTTAATTATTGCATTTAAAATATTTCAGCACTCTCCAGAGTGCACTGGTTTTCACACAACTCAGCACAAATGCCTGTGGAATAAGCTACATGTGTTTCATAGACAGAGTGGAGAGTAGATAACGTAAATTAATCCAATCTTGAAGTTGTGCAAAAGCAGTAATGAGCAAATGGAATGTGATTTAGTGCTAAAGTTTCAAAAAAAAAAAAAAAAGATCAAGAATCAGAGCCCCTCATGGTGCTTCACCCAGCTCAGGGGAGTTGTGGGCATAGGAAGCCATTGTCTTCAGTGAGGTAGCCATTGGCACATTCGTTATACTCCAGTGCATGGCTACAAACTCACGCCCACCAGTGTACCTGGGTTAAACTTAATGGGCTACAAAGCAGAGAAAACAGTAAGACTTAGTGGGATTTGAACTTGGTGGGAGAAGGGGATGTTAGGGATGGTGCAGCAGGATAAGAAAAGGTATGGAGATGAGTGTGACCAGATGTATCACATCCATGTTGGAAAATGACAAGGGATATATTTTTTTTTAAAAAAAGGAATTAAAACCCTGGCAGTTCCCCTTTCTGTTTCCTGGCTGTGTTCTGCCATGCCCTCACTGACAGAAGGATGGAATCCGCCGGCTGTGAGAAAGTAAATCTCGCCCTCCCCTTAAAAAAATTCAAGAACTAAAAGAACTTTATAAGGAAAATATTACTAAGGTTGGAAACGGTATATTCTAATTTTTTTTAGCCTAGTTAGAATTTTTATCCAGAAAGAATGTAAAGAAGCTAATTTGACATTTTTATAAGGATATTATTTTAATATTATTCTCTTTCTTTGTGTGTACGTGCGTGTGTTGAACATATTTAAGGTTTAATATTTGTTTGTAGTAAATTTTAATGTAAAAATGCATGTATGTCAAGTATATAGATGGACAGGTTTAAAAAATATCTGCCCCTATGTAAGCACCAATACATCTCATATGTAGAACATTTCCTTTTTAGCATCAGATCCACTCCCTCTTCACAGGTAGCACATGCATCAGACCCTAGAGGCTACTTCAAGAAGAAGAGCAGTTTGCTATAAATTATTCAATCGGAGTTCCCTAAATTTTAACAGCGAACATTGGCTTCAGAACAGAATTTTCAGCTATAAAGCTTGAACACGGGTAAATGGGCATCAATGTTTCTGTTATCCAGACAGTAGAATAGCAATTCTTTCCTCCTTTAGTTTGAACAAAAAAAAGAAAAGAAACCACATGCTGGTGATCTGGCTCAATGGGTAAAGGTATTGCTGTACAAAATGAATGACTTGTATTTGTTTCTGAGACACACACAAACGTAGAAGGAGAGAGCCAGCTTCCTAAAGTTATCCTCAAATATCCATGTATGTGCAGTGGCAGGCTTGCGAGCCCTCCTGTGCACACCACAGCCCCCACTCTGCCCCTATACACTACAGAAAATGAAAGGAGAGAATGCCAATGGATGGTCCAAACAACACCACAATTGTCCTTCCTTGTGTTGTGGAGACGATGGGTCAGAAAAGCACTGGGGTGATTGGAGTAGCGATTTGGAGGTGTTCAGTATATAAACTCAGGTTTTATAATCTCTTGAAGACCACAAGACCACAAGCCAATCTAAACCAAAAAACAAAACAGAAAGGAAAAGAAAAAAACCCACCCAAACCAAACAACCAAAAAAAAAAAAAAAAAAAAAAAAAAAAAAAAAAAAAACAAACCAAAAAAACCCAAAAACAAAACAAACAAAAACTTCCAATGGCCATGGGGCAGATACAGGGTACACGGACTACAGCTGGAGGCTGTAGTCCCAAACCAGGAATTGTTCTCCCCTGCCTTCTATTTCAGTAGCCTAAATGATGATTCCCTCAATCTTGAATGAACCCTGGGAAGACAGAGGGGAAGCAGTCCCGAAATGTCAGAAAAATTAAGCATTTTGCTACCATATAGAATGGGGTGCAAAGCAACCTTGGGGTTTGATTACAGAAATCAGAGTCCCTACCCCCTTGGTACTGTAGATCAAAGCCAACCCTTGTGCATGCTAGGCAAGTTTTATCACTGTTATTTTTTTATTCAGACCTTGGCTCTTTGAAAACAGGGTCTTACTTAGCTTGGACTAGAAGGATCTTACTATGTAAACCAGGACAGCTGAAGAGGTGAGATCTTCTTGCCTCTGGCTCCCAGTTGCTGAGATTAAAGAGCTATGACATCACAGCCAAGACATAGCTTTTCCTTTCCTTTCTTTTATTTTTTCTTTTTTGTTCTTTTTTCTTTTTCTTTTATATACATAAATTCCAAAAAAATTGCACCTTCTATAAAAGCTGTGTCAAGTAGCATATTAGAAACTAAAATTAGTACTGAATGATTATTACTCAACTATGCTGGGTGCTTACGCATGAATATTGACAAGTAATTTTATGTTCATAATTTAATGTGGATCACTCAATAGCTTGTGTAACACCATGATGAAGTACAATCCCCGAATATCCATGACTTCAAGCATCTAAGACATCACAGAATAATGCTACTTGTCATTTATGTAATGTGTTATTTTCTGTGGAGTTCATGTCTAAAAGGTGAAGAAGGAAAGGAGAGGACCCATAAGACAGCATTACCAGAGTGAGGAATATGTGGTATGATGATAATGCCCATCAAGAGAAGTAGTTGCAGAGAGGAGACATGGGTAAAAGAGTTTGAAATGTTTATGTTAGCCTTACAGACAGGAAGGTGAGCTCCAGGTAAGGCGAGCTCCAAGTAAGGCTGCCTAAGCCTCAGTAGTCGGGATTCGGAAGATGTGGAAAGAGAGTGAAAGATTCACAGGTGGAATCACTTTCCTTCTTTAACTTAACGTCTTGTGAAATCCTTCTTGGTGGTAAGGAGGAGCCTGGATAAGGTAAGATCGGAGTTTAGAGTAGAGAAGCTGGTTTGGGGGAGTAGATCTTGCCCACAAGGCCCAATGGATGGGGTACAGTGTCCTTGAACTCTGTCAGTAGCTGAGTGAGCCCAGGTGTACAGATCAGGGTTTGATAATTATGCAGAGGGAGGTAACATCAGCATGCACTGTGCTGGTTAGTCTAGTTGTTAGCTCAGATATGGACACTTATCTAAGGAGCTCAGGGATAAGAGCAGAGTCTTTAACTGCATCCAGAACTGTGGAGAAAACCAAGGCAGAAAGCCTGTCTGTGGGCTAAACCAAGGAGAGGGAGCCAGGCCAAGCAATAACAGCTGTGGAGCTGTGGGCTATGACAAATTCCAGCATGGACTGCAGAGCTGGGCGCCAAGCTCCTCTCTCAGGGGAGGAACTGTTAGCAATTCTCAGCTGACGGAAGAAGGGTCAGTTTTCTCTAAAAGTGTTGGCCATGCTAATCAACCGCACTCCAGTGGGAGAGCAAACATCCAGAAATATTTGGGAAGCATACATTGGCCTTGATGGGAAAGAAAACAGGATGTAAAGTTGGTTGGGAAGGGAAGAGGGTGGATTGGAAGGAGTTTGGAGAGGGAGGGTGGATAGGATCAAAACACATTGTAGGAAATTCTCACAGAATTGATACAAATGCAAAATTGACAATGTTGAGAAGGCACGGGGAGGTGTGGATGGATCCGAGGAGTGCTATCAGAGGAAGTGTGTGTGTGTGTGTGTGTGTGTGTGTGTGTGTGTGTGTGTGGCGGGGGTGAATATGACCAAATGATTGTATGTAAATGTATGCCATTATTAGAGTTAATGAAAATAGGTTTAATAAAAAGAATGGAAATAATTTTCACAAAACAGATAAAGGGTCTTGACAGAAACTTATAATGTAACAGAGTTTGCAGGCATAGAAAAACTGTCCTGGATACACAGTAGGAGATGTGCCATTTCCCAAGGAGACTCTGGAGTAGTGACATCACTTCTGATCATTTGTATTATGTCAGAAGCCCATTTGTTTGCTGATGAGCCTGATCATGTAACAGACTAGTTAGGCTAGTTCTGTGGTTTCAGTACTGTCAATGAGTTTTAACACTATCCTGAGATAGGAATTTAAAAATCCCTCCTCTCTCCTCTTCTCCTCCCTTTCTTTCTACGAGCCATATTTACTCCCAGAAACATTAAGGATAATAGAGGAATAAGCATGTAATGTGCCTTTATTTACATGGACTATCCTCGTCTGTTATAGCAAGCTCAAGGGTTAGGTACTATGAACATGTCCATTTTCTAAGGAAATATTTATCCCTAGAACTTTAGATACAAAAGGCAAGTGTGTTAGCAATGGCGTAACCCTGTTTTCCAATTAGCCCTCACTCCACACCAGCATCTTGCTTGAATAGGACACCAAGGTCCAGACCACTTAAGCCAGTTGCCCCAGGGCATGCTTCTGTTATATTACAGACCTGGGATAAATGTAGGTCAGTTCACATTGATTTATCTTTCAACTACACCATGCCTTTCTCTAAATTATAATTAAGAAAGAAAAGTAGCACCTTAGCCATACAGCTCTATAAAATACCCGAGGTGTAATGTAATCATCAGGCTTGGGTAAGTGAGATTCAGAGGAAGCTGAATGTGCACACATTACCAGCTCCCAAGAACATGTGTTTGTACCTTTGTGATGCCTTTAACATACGCTCCAGCAAAGGGAAGAAACATACACAGAGATTCTAAATGCTCCCAAGCTCTTCAGCCTCCCTGGTAACTGAGTTAGCATCGGTGCTTCAGATCCACTTTGATCTCAGCTCCTATAAGAGCTCTGAAGAAGGCAACTATTAAAATTTCATAGGTCATAATTAATGATCCTGCTCATGAAATTGCTTCTAATATCTCTGGCTCCAGATAGGCAGTTTACCTGCAGGGAGAATTTTTTTTTTCTTTCAGCAACACACAGAAGATCATAAATTGGCCTGGTTCATTAATTTAGTAGGTCTTGGAAAGCTAAAAACCCCTTCTCTCTAAACCCGTTGTTTCAAAATAAGTTTTACATTAAAAAAATGTTGTGTTTCTTCCTCCGTGTCTACTGCGATGGCCTTTGGGCTGTGAAGCTAAGGCGGTGTTTTATTTTCAGTGTCTATGGTTGGTCTCTACTTCTGTAGGTCATGTTTCCCTGGCTCTGTGTTTCACAGTGTGAGCATGAGAAAAATCACTTGTTCTGTGAACTTTGCACATGCTTCAGTAAGAGCAACAAGATGCTGACAGTATTTTTGGACTGTAGGGATCTTCTTCCCTTGGTCCTTGTCCTATACTGCTTCTTCTCCCCGCCACCTACACCATTACAGAGACAAGAGCTCCCCCCAGCCAATTTCATAATTATTAGCACGCAGTGGAGCCAAGGGAAATATTCTGTTGCTCCTCTGGATTCTTCAGGCCTCCCAGAGTTTCTCTACCCTTAGGAGAACGATCTACCTGGGTAATACCTCCATTTGAATGTAGTTCAAAAATGCCTACCAACACTACCTTTTCTCTTTGGAGTATACAATTATAAACTAAGTTAACAAGGGATAAACAATACTTTAAATTAAGGGAAAAGACAAATTGGCCCATTGGACAGTTTAGGATGACTGACTTGGGTTCTCTTCAGTCTATGAATCACTGACTGAATCTAGCATTTGACCTGAAATGGTGTTTTTATCTTTCACAGAGTTTTTGATAGCAATGCAATAAAAATCATTAGTTGGTAGGCAAGAGAGCTATAAAATTTGCCTTAAATACTAGACCCAAGTGATAGACTGAACAATGTTAACTTAGTTTCTGTGACCTCATGCAAATGAGCAAGGGGAAGGAAGGGATGAAGGCAGTTAAGTACTGGATGAAAGTATAATTTACACTTGGTTATTAATTTAACCAATATTGTCAATAGTCTATTTTCTCTTCCCTGTGGGGATAGCTGGAAATACTGAAATTATCTCCAGTTAAATCAACTGGCACCTGCCATTCATGTTGGGAATAATACTAGCATTAATTTTTTTTTTTTTGATACAACACATCTCACATAGACTTAAAATATCACCACTTAGAAATTACATCTGAAGAAACCAGAGTCATATATGACACATCAGGCTACAGTGGGGAAGGGTCAATAGCTCATTAGCGGCTCCCCAGAGAATTTGTGTTATAAGCGACCTTCTCTTTCTGTGGCCTCTAGTACCGAATTGTATCAACGCTGCTTGGGGAAGACACAAAGTAATCACTTGCATATACTAAATTTGCTGCAGGCCATTGTGTGATAAATTGTCCAATTTCTCAAACCAAGGTAGCCTTGAAAAAAAAAGCAAAATTCAGTCTCACAGAATATAAAAGTCGTGTTCTGGCCAGCTTTTCAGTGTAATGAAGGATTGAAAGTCTCTAAATTTTCTGATAAACTCACTTATACTGTTTGGTCCATGGTCCATGAATGGTGTGGCTATTCAGAAATCATTCACTAGATGAGTCTTCCTGAATAAAGAGACTTGAATGTTTATAGAAATAATATTTAGTCCTATTGATTTGGAGTTCCTTGCATTTTTACATGTTCAAAGCATGTGCAAAGGCCATAGATGGCAGGGAAATGATCCCGGAAAGGTAAAAAATGAGTCTCAGGTCGGTAGGACTTTGCAGGTGCTGGGCCCAAGCTTCCAGAGTCTGACCAAGTGGTTTAGTTTTCTTTACACATTTAAACAAGATAAAACCTTGGGGAAATGACTTGATATGCCAGAGTGGGTTGGTACCCAGGGCAGGCTTCCACTTCTCAGAGGAGAAGGGGAGGATGGGGGAGGGGCTATGTGAAGGGGAGAGTGGGAGGAGAGAGGGGGTGGTGATCAGGATGAAAAGTGAATAAATAAATAAATAAATAAATAAATAAATAAATAAATAAATGAATAAATGATAGAAAACACCTTTGGAGAAAAGTTTCCACATGACAGTTATCACAATGAAGCTTTAATCATGGCTGCAGAGAAAATTCTTGGCAAGTACATTTCTTTTGCAAAGCATCTGTGATTTTTTTTTTTTCATAAAAATGGTTTCTACTGATTGAGAGAGAAACAGCGCTCAGGAATTTGAGCCTAGCCTACGAGGGAGGGTTTGTAATAAGTGTAAGGATGGTTTCTATTGATTGAGAGACAATGTTCAGGATTCTGGGGAATTCAAAGAGGGCTGGTTTTACAGGATAGGAGAGTTGGCCAGGTATTAACAAATCCATTTGCAGACTTCTGGATGGAAAACATGTGAATTTCTTCCATGTCAGGAGAAAAAAGTCCATGAGTTTAACAATTCTGATTTCTCCGGTGCTACCTGTAAGCTACCCAAGAGGCTTTAAGACTGAGTTCAACTTGGAATATAATAAATGATGTCATCATAGCTTGACAACTAGACAATCTTGAAAATATCTTTCCCTGGTTATAAAAGTATGAAAAGTACTTTAGGTTGTGGCGATTTGGATATTGGAAAAGATGATTTAATAGATTCACTTGACTTTTCTAAGAGGTGAATGGCCCAAGAAAATACACTGGTGTTTCTCTTGGTCCTGAGCCACAGGACCCATCACAACAAAAGTTAAACTTTTGCTGCTAATTTTGTGCTAACTTTTCTGGCAGTAATGTTAGGAAAACCAGTTTTTTAGTTGGCTGCTTTGGAACAAATGGTAAATGGGACAGTAAGTGGGGTTGGCATGTATAATGGCTGTATCACTGACTTTGCTGTGTGAGTATCGCTTTCCTGGGCTATGACTCAGGTGTCAGCTTTTTAAGTTTTCAGCTACATACACAGATAGACAAAGGTATAATTCAGGACTCTGAAAAGTAGTCACCTAGCATGCTAAGTGCCCCATCACCAAAAATGATGTTAAATGTTTGTGAAAGTTTGGTTTAAATAAATCAAAATGGCTGCTTCTCTACATGATGGCTCAGAGCTTCTATATATTTGTGCACACTGTGTATATATATATATTTGTGCACACTGTGTATATATATGTATACATATATATGTGTATATATAATATACATACATATATCATATACATATATGTACATTTATATCATATACATACATATATGTCAAATACATATATGTGTGTGTATATAAACATATATGTATATATATGTATACAGATAACATGAATCATTTAACCAAATTCTTTGTCTAAAGATTTCTTTAAAATTTTTTTGGGGGAATGATGTTCTCTGAGATAAGTTTAGTCAAACTTTTGATTTGCTCAGTTTCAAATGAATGTTGACCTTAAAAGTGATTT
The DNA here is from genome assembly GCF_008632895.1 of Mastomys coucha. Lineage (NCBI taxonomy): Eukaryota > Metazoa > Chordata > Mammalia > Rodentia > Muridae > Mastomys > Mastomys coucha. Next base: position 90,073,802 of record NW_022196915.1, on the reverse strand, counting down.
GCATAGGGCAGCATGTGAAGCACATATAAAGAATAGAAATGCAGCCGGGAAGGCATTGACAGACAAGACAGTTTTAGTTTGAACAACATGATGAGGCAAAATGGCTGAGTATGCAGAAGTTAAAAGGTGAATAAGTCCTGATGCCTTTCCCTGCCCTGACCTCCTGAAGCTTTCAGGGGACAAGATGGGGACATTCCTTTCCATTTATTGGAGTTGGGGGTGGAACAATATATGATGGTTGTACAACCATGGGCTTCGAGTGACAAGGCATGTTTTGGCATTATGAGTGGCATGGAGGGATTCTCTCCAGGGAACACATGACCATTCCATCATACTGGATGCGCTTCTTAGTTCCAGAAAGTCCCATTCTTTCTGGATTATGCTAACAAAACCTTTTCCTTTGGAAACCTCCACGAGCACTTAGAATTCTTATTACTATTGATTATGTGGGCACAGGAAACATGTGTAGAAGCGCTATCCCTTATTATTTTTAGGCTAACATAAATAACTTGGAAAGCTAAATAGTTAAGATATTAAGACAGAGACAGAGACTGTTTGGTGGTACTTGTGTGCTTATATTTTAATATTTAAACTTCCTTTTAAATTATTAACTATCTTTCTAATTCTTGCCCTTCCTCAATTTTCTGTCCTTCGACTTCCACTGCTACTGGCTCCTGACATAGAACAACTGTACACTTGTGAGAAAAGTACTGAGTATGTGCATATTAAAAATGTCTGAGGGGGAGGGAGGGGGAGGGAGTGAGAAAGAGAGGGAGAGAGAGAGAGGGAGAGAAGAAGGGAAGGAGGGAGGGAGAGAAGAAGGGAAGGAGGGAGAGAGAGAAGTACTGATGTATGTTGAGGAAGGGAAGGAGGGAGAGAAGGAGGGAGGGAGGAAGGAAGGGAGGGAGAGAGGAAGGGAGGGAGAGAGGGAAGAAGGGAAGGAGGGAGGGAGAGAGAAGTACTGATGTATGTTGGGGAAGGGAAGGAGGGAAAGAGGGAGGAAGGGAAGGAGGGAGGGAAGGAGGAAAGGAAGGAGGGAGGGAAGGAGGAAGGGAAGGAGAGAGGAAGGGAGGGAGAGAGGGAAGAAGGGAAGGAGGGAGGGAGAGACAGAGAGAGAAGCACTGATGTATGTTCTGCTCAGAGGCATGGAGACTCTATTACAGGGTTTCTGCTCTTCTTTTAGAGGAAAATGTCAGGTCATCAGGCCTTTTAAAACAAATCTGATATGTATTAGTAACTGAAAGCAAATTATAAACAAAATAATATCTTAAAATTCACATTAGTATTCTAATTGAGTGAACTTTTATAAGTATTTGTATTTTCAATTTCATGGCCGGATTAAACGTTTCTAATTTTCCTTACTTAATAGAATGTGGTGTCGTTTCCAGAGCTGTTTCTAGTGCTATTTAATTTAACAAGATTCTTGTAGTAATGGAGTAAATAATCTATTGGGGATCTTATCCTTGGGGACAACTGAGTTTTCCTTGCTCAACATCCATTGGTTGCTTGGAACTCTTTGTATAAGGGTGTGGCATTGTGAATTTTTTTTACCCACACTGGCAGGTCCTCACTATGTGGATTTTTTTTCTTTTCGGCAACTTCATTGTTGACATATGAACAACACGAAATTAAGTCATACATACATACATACATGCATGCATACATACATACATACATAAACAATAATAAAGATGAGGTCATGACTTTTAGAGGTAGTGGGGGAAATGGGAGGAGCTTGAAGAGGAGGGAGAGGAGTGGAAATGATATAAATACAGTACAAATATATGACGTTCTCAAAAAATTAAAAAAAAACGAATTTAACAAAGAGGATTATATTAAGGTTCTGAGTGTCTCAGAGAGACATTTCTACAGAAGAGAGTTAAAAACACATCTTGCAAAGAAGAGAGTACCTATCTTCCTGTTTTACAGGTTAAGAAATAGAAATTTTATACTCACCTTTGTAACAAACTCAGGGTTCTGTTTATCTATATATTACTCTTTCAGGATATTTAGCATTCAAAGCATCTTGTGTGTTCATCCGTTCTCACTAAATGTTAGGATGGCCAAAGAAGCACCTAGCTTTAAAAATTCCATAGCAGAATTGAGTAAGCTCACTCCTAGTCAAACAATAAGAATAAGAACACTAGACAAAGCAAGCTTGTCTTCGGCCGACAGGTAATCTCCTGATGTGTGAACTTCTCTTTAAGTCAGGGGCCCTCACAAGACTGGATGCTTCCTGAGGTGGTCACCGGCCCTGCTGCACCTCTGCCCTCCCTCCACCGCTGAACTGTTGTGGCATGCCCAGCACTTGTGAGCCATGGGTCAAATACCGGTTCCTTTTCTCTGTGAACATCTGAGGTGCTCTTTGCCACGTGGAAAACACCAGGGCAAAAAGCACCGTATCATTCCATGGTAGAGTAAATGGGGCCAGGGCCAAACGCGCTTGCTAAGCTTCACAGAATCAAGATCGCCTTTCAGTTCCAGACATCCAGGCTACTCAGCATGTTTAGGGCTCTTAATGGGGATAGCTGTCGAAACCCTGCAACCCGTGGTTCTCAGAAGATTCTCGTTTTCTCTACCAGAATACATAACTCAAGGATTAGAACGTTTTATGGTAAAATTAGCTTTGAGATGGTTGGGCGCGGGTAGTGAAAGGAGACATAGTTAACTCTTTTCGCATACAGGACCTCAGAGCTGAGCCCGCGTTGTAAGAGCAAGCCCTCCACAGCAAATATGGATGGAAGAATAGCTGTGACATATAAAGGTCTGAGAAAGGTGAAACCGGTCTCGGGCCGACAGCTAATTCCAAAGAAACGTTCGTAAAGGAGGCCACATTCGTTACCTCCAGCTCTTTTAAGTTTCAGAGTAGCAGGTCAATTCTAGATAGCTGGGGGTAAACTTGATTCGTTAGTGAATTCCAGATGCTTAAAAAAAATAAATTTATTAGTTTAAAAACAAGAAACTAGTAAAGAATAAATACATTTTCTGAAAGCACCCCTTTCTAGATCAGTGTAGAATATTCATCAATAAATTCGTTATTTATTCGGCTTCCGTCTGATTCCATTGCGGAAAGGTTTCCTGTGTCCACGGCTCCCCAAGATGAAGATAAGAAAGACTGTATTAGATTCAAAAGCCAAGTAGTGTCATGTGTTTTAGTGCAGTGACAATTTTCAGTACTATTGTTATTATTGTTACTCTGATTGGAATGGAAGGATATTTGAATCTTGTTGCTTCCTACTGTTCTGTAGAGAAGCCTCAGGGGCTGTGACCTCTTTGTGTGGAAGAACAAGGTGAGGCCTGATGGGCTCTCATGATTTATTCTCAGAATCCAAGCCGGGCCCTTGACTGGGCTCTGATAAACCACAGGTCCTTATGCACATGAAGTATTTATACTTTTTAAAGATTTTAAATAAAATTTTTTTTTGCTTCTCTCCACAATATTCATTAGTTCTAATCATATTATGGTCCCAATGTAGCTATTTTAAAGTGAAATTAAAAGACATCCCGGCTTTGGAGGGTAAGAATTATTGGAAGAGGCGTCTAGAGGGCCATTTAAGAATTTCAAGTAAAAGAGGGAGAGGGAGTCTGTGTGTATGAGAGCTATTCTTTTCCTTTTAAAAATTAAGAAATCAAATATAGAAATAGTCTAATTTACATTAATGACCTGCAATCTATGAAACAATTTTTAACCATTTTAAAGTGAAAGGCTGGTGATTATGTGGGTAAGTAGAAGGCAATAATAACCATAAATCTCTGAGAGCTGTGGATGTGCTAGGTAATAGTGTATAAAAATGAGCTGGCTCAGTTCCTGGCCTGAGAACTTTCATAAGGAATGCTGAGCCATCATCCCGAGCCCCCAAGAGAGTACAACTTCTACTTGTCGTGAGTTTCTACTTGTCGTGACACTTGAAGGGCTGCCATTTTCCCTCTTGGCATGTTGACCAAGCCTGCGTACGATGCCCAGTGAGGTCCTCAAGTGACCTCTGCTCACCTTAATCTCCATCCAAGGAAAAAAAGAGCAAGAGTGATTTAAGAGCTGGACATACCGATGTGTCTAGAAAGGCCATCCTAGGTGGACTCCAAAGGAGAAATCGAATCCCTCCTTGGAGTTGTACAGAGGCCTAGCTCTGTATCATCTAACCTGTACCACAAACACATGGTATACATCTGCTGCTGACATTTTAGTCTCCCTATCCCTATCCTGATTCACACTAGGAATACTCTTTGTTTTGTCCCATGGGGGCAGTAAGGATTGAGGATGGACAGTGGGAAGTGTGGAAACATGGAGACAGAAGTAAAAAAGGACACATGTCTGTACTTAAAAGTGAGTGGAAGATCCCCTACATACATGCAGCGAGAAGGCTATGACATGCAGTTCTCTGTGGAGAAGAGCTATGCAATATGTAGATCATGCCATTTACAAGAGCCACAGGCTTCATGGAGGCTAGCCTGACTGCCCTGTGTCCCTGTATTAGATTCCATATTGTTATGGGAAGACAATGAGTCATCAAAATTCATATAATAAGCAGTTGGAAACAGATTTGACCATTCTCAATATCACTTTTGGAAGTGTCATGCCCCAGCTCTTAAGAGATTTCCTCTATGTCCGGGTAAAGAATATAAATGCCACGAAAAAGATCCCTGATGGTGCTCAAATTAGTATGCTTTGTAATAATGTTTATATTTGAAGTATGACCCTAAGTGCCTTAAGATAAGTTGTGAATGGTAATTATGTGGACATGGTACACTAAAGAGAATATGAATTTATCTTCATTTTATAGGTCAATACTATAGGCAGAAGTTCAAATTTCTACCTCGTTTTTATCGATAAGAATGTATTTAAACTTATCTGTAGAGAGTGGCTACATAGCAGAGGGGGCGTGACACGCACAGAGGGAATTTTGGAGGAGATGAGAAGGTGGCAAATAATTCTTTTTTTTTAGACCCTGAAAAATTCCACCTTGATTTTTAGCATTGGTGGAATTGTTAATAAGAAAACTTCTTTGCACATCGTGTAGAAGCAGCCCAGCCCAGCCTGTATCAACTTTATGCTCCAATAAACAAGACAATAATGACAAATTATCAAAGCAGGCCTCAGATGTGACCCTCAATTGGGAGAGCAGCAATTTAATGAAGACAAAAGCTAGGTGAGACCTGCTAATATCATTTACTGATAAACAGATTTTCTCCAGAGGCTCCTAGTCGAATCCCCTAAGGACCCATAAACCTGCATAATTCCATTTAAAATATTGTGCAATTCACTAAATTAGTCTTTGAACATCCTTACTATCCAATTACGAAGGCCCAGCATGGACAGAATAATGAAATTTTTCAAACTGTGGAATGCATGTGGTTTTAACAAACTCATGACAAACACCGAAATTAGCTTTCAATTTTGAGGCCGATGCAGCTCCCTTTAATACCTCAAGTCAGAAAGGTGACAATAAAACACCATTTCAGGGCTAAGCAGAACAGAAGAAAAATAAATCCTGACTTCTCAGAATTCTGAACACGGTATACCTTCAGGAAAAAAAAATCATAAGAAGTTGAGTGATGTTTTGCATTTGCAAAGCTATTTGGCCGCTTAAAACCTAGTAAAAGCTGTACGGAATAAAGGGTACGGAGTACCTCCTGGACAGTTCTATCTTCCAGGCAGGCAGCAGAAGGCGAGAGTTTGAGGAAGTGAAATTTATTTCTGTTCAAGAATTGCAAGCTGCATTATTAAAGTCATTTGTCATGGTTTGAATATTTCTGCCTGATTCACCATTAAATTGGCCTTCTAATTACCAACTTTGTCATGAAAAGTGGTCTGGCTGTTTCATTCACCAGAAACTTCAATTCTTTAATCATCTCTTGTTTCATGAAAAAAAAAAAAAAAGGAGAGACAAAAAGAAAGATAAATAAGACAGAAAACAAATTATATATTTTGAACTCTAAGATCTCAAAGGAAATGATAAAAGAGTGGCTACCCATTTTATAGATGTTGATAAGTCCACAGTCAGTGGTCCTTTCATCTTTCTAAGAGAACTTACCAGGACAAGCCTACTATTTGGTTATAAAACATGAGCATGGACTCTCTTCTGATAGCCCCAAACAGTGGCTACCAGCTAGAATCCTATTGTGCCAGTCCAGGCATTCTTCTTTCTCTCATTTTCCTGCTTCTTGGTGGCTATATTTAATTTATAGGAAAAAAAAAAAACAGTCTCCAAGTGCTTTTTCTAGCAGCCTTGTGAAGTCTTGGACACATTGTTTACAGTTTGGATTACGTTTCCAGTGCTGTAACAACGTCCTGAGACAACTGATGTCAAGGAGAAGATATTCCTCTGGGTTCAGCTGTTTGGGACTTTGGCATGGCAGAATAGTAAGGCAGAGCATACATGGCCAAGTAAAGATGCTTACGTCATCAGTAGTCAGGAAGCAGAGAAACCTAGACAGAGAGGCATGGCCCAGGGTCCCAAAGTTCTCTTTCATCTTCTAGTACTTGGTAACTAAGTATATGTATCACAAGAGGCCACTGAATATCCTTTTCTTCCTATTCTAATTTCTGTTCCCTAAAATGTTACAATAGACATGAATACATTGTTTCCTCCAATGTCTGGAAAAGACTGCTAATCAACTACTATTAGGAGGATAGTTCCAAGAAGGGCTTAGTTATATCCCATATTGGAGAAGCTGCCCTAGAACAACAAAATTAGCAAAAATGTTTGAGGGTGTGAAATCTAAAGCACAGAAGGGTTTTATACGTTTCTTGATCTCCTAGCTAATAAGAAACTGAAGCATATTTTTGGATCACTGTCAACCAGATGCTATGGAGCTGATAAATGTGAGCATATTCCTGTTTGACTGGAAAAATACTAAGCCCAGTGCCCAGGATGGTTGTATGGACCAAATCTCTGAACTAATAAAGCTCTGTGTCGGTTATCATTTTTTTAAAAACTAATAAATTTGTTTGTTTGTTTATATATTGGGTATTCAAGACAGGGTTTCTCTGTGTAGCCCTGACTGCCCTGGAACTCACTCTATAGACCAGGCTGGACTCAAACTCAGACATCTGCCTGCCTGTGCCACACAAGTGCTGGAAAAAAGTTATGTATTTACAGTCTCTTTTTTTCTTCAGTATCTTTTTTCACAGCTTAAATAACGAAGCGAATCTTTATTTACAAGTGTGAAGTGGGGGGCATAGAGCCTGAGCTCTGAAGACATAGTTTTACATGTTCTTACTCCACTTAATTACTGTCTTTACTCAAAGGAAAATTGCATTTGTTAATGAGAGGTCTACACAACATAATTATTTCATAGCCTCAAGATAATTGTGTATATGTTCTAATACATTTCAGAATATATATAATCTGATCTACTGGTTTCATTATATTTTTCACACTGAACCAAAAATGGAGATTTAAGAGTCTTGAATATTATAAAATAGGAAATTGGATATTTATCTTTTAAAACCTTGAATATTTTTGAGAACAAAAGAGGTGCTACTAGCAGCTGTTTTAAAATCAATAGAGATAAATGGATATATCCCCTCTCCAACACAATACAACACAACACAACACAAAACAAAACAACAACAAAAACCTCAGACTCCTTTTTACTGTAACAGTATAATCTTCATGTCTTATATTTCTGTAAGTGGTTTACCCTTCACTTTTTCAGGATTATAATTTACATTATCCATAAAAGTAAGTTAATTGCATTTCGAGAGTCCTGTTATATTTAAATAAACACCCACTCCATTCTCAGTTCCAGTTGAGAATATCAATAAATAAAATACAGGCCACATGGTCATTTTGCTTCAGTTCAAAACAGCTTTTCAACTTTTAGTTTCCAGTGCTGTTTCAAGAGATATGATGTTGTTCTGGTCCTAATTTTTTGATACGTGGTGGTTTGCCTTATTTTTCTCTTTATCTCTTTCCTTACTTTGTTTTTCTTTTATCTTTCTTGAAGTATTTCAGAGTTTCCTAGATGTTCTAAAAATTTATAATAATGTGATTGCATTCCAGTTTGATCTTTTTCTCCCTCAGTATTTATGCTGGATACTACAGTATTTTACAACGTGAACACAAAGGTCCTTCAGCTGCGAATGCTTTCTCTGCGTTGCTTTTTTGGTTATTTCCTTAAGGCAAATGTCACATGTTTTCTCTTATCTAGGGATGTTAGCTTGAATCTCTGATGTGTGTGTGTGTGTGTGTGTGTGTGTGTGTGTGTGTGTGTGTATGTGTCTATGTGTGTGTGTCTATGTGTGTGTATGTGTATGTGTGTGTATGTGTAAGTGTGTGAGTGTGTGTGTGTATGTGTGTGTATGTGTCTATGTGTGTGTGTCTATGTGTGTGTATGTGTGTGTATGTGTGTGTGTGAGTGTGTGTGTGTGTGTGTGTGTGTGTATGTGTGTGTGTTTCATTGGAATGCCCACAGAGATCAGGGAATTACTAAGGAGCCATAGGTAACAGCTTTTAAGGGTTAGTTAACAGGGAATTATGGAGCGAGAAAGGTTAAACACCACTCATGGTGGAGGGTAGGGTAGAGGAGGGAACATGAAGAGTGATAAATAACACTAAAACCATTTGGGAAAAGGCATATGGGACCTACTACAGTAGAAGTCTTCATGTGTATATGAAATATGTGTATGTATACACACAAATCTATAAAAAGAATTAAATTGATACTACCTTATAACTGCAATAATGTCATATTAGACATCAGAGAGTAGCTGATAAAAGGCCCAGGGCCAGGAATGTGTTACTTTACAAAGGTTTGTTGGATGGTGATGTCTCATAGACCACCCCTCAGCACCACAGGTTACTGGTATTGCCTTTGGTTACCATCAGAACTGAACTAGGTGGTAAGACTGAAGATACCACATACTTGAGAGAATCTAGCTCATAGGAACCTGGAGGGTCTGTTCCTCCTCAGTACTTTTGTATAATGAACATTTTCAGAGGAGAAAATGAATTATAAATCATACTCATATAGGAACCACACAATCTACGATCATAGCATTCGTGGTAAGGGAAGTCCACTGGTACAACACCAGCGTGAACGTCATGAGAGCAACCACACACTTTCTGATTGGATCTAAAAGCTGCTTCATCACAGATCAGTGAATCTCTTGATCCATACTGAGAAGCTTCTCTTTGCAGAAGGTGAGGATGGGCACAGTGGCCCACAGCTGGCCGAGATGAGCAGAATAAGAGACCGCAGAACTGAGCTTTAAAGAGTACGCACTCACCACAACCCTTCATAAGAGCCATTTAGAATCATGAAGAAGAGATTTTCAAAGTATAAAAACCCAAGGCCGTGGATGAAGAAAGATCTGGACTCAACAAGGAAGCTGCGCACATGAGCATAGTGGTTGGGAGAGCATCTATACAGCCCGGGCAAGCCCGACCCAGACCAGATCTCAGACCAGAGAGGGAATTTGGGCACACAAACTCCACCCTCAGTGCAGAGTTACTGGCAGTTATTAGCTGTCGGGAGAAGGAAGAAAGCTTTCTTTAAGAATGCGGCCCCTAGTAAGTTCACCACTCAGTGGAAGATGACACATCCAGGAACATTTTGCAGCACAAACTGGTCTTGAAGGATTTAAAAAAAAAAAACCTAGGTGAGTACAGAGGGAACATGGTGCTGGCAAGAGTCAGGGGGAGGGGTGGCGAATATGATCAGAACACATTGTATAAAACTCAAAGCACAAATAGAAAACAAAATGTGTGCATTCTTTGGCTCTTTGGTTAATCTCTTTCTCACTCATTGCTGTTTTGCCTTTTTTTAAATTCAATTTAGCAAATTTATGTGTTCTACCTACCTTCCTATTGTATTGCTTTATTATTTTTATAATTGTTAAATTACAGATCCTTTAGCCTCTCCCCTAACTGCCCCCCATAAACTGAAATCAAACTGTTGACTCTTGGGTCTGTTCCTGAGACAAAGAGCACACAGATCTCTTCAGGCAAAGACTGGGGAGCAAGCCCAGGTTCACCAAACCTATAAAAGTCAGAATACCCTCTTTGTTTAGGAGAATTCTGTAAAGGCTTGCCTCATGAGCCACCTTCCTTCTCTTCTTCCTCCTCCTCCTTAAGAGGTTTCTAAATGCTTTCTTGCTTCAAGGTCTGATCATGACTGGCTGTGTTTTTGAGGTTCCCTCTGGTAACAAAGCACTTTCTGAACAGTAGCCAGCCTCAGCTTCTCTTTCCACTCACCAGTTACATTGTTCCAACACAGTTGCTCTCTGTCCTTTTCGCCATTTCCTATTTGTGTTTCATGGTATCCTCTCTGAACTCTGAAAAGGTGTTATTTTGGGGTTTCTTACGTGTCTGCTTTGTCTACTGTGGATTCCTTTGCATGCTGTGGTATTTTCACAAATACCTGGTGATTCCATGCTGTTGGCAAGGGATACAGATGAGGCTGTGAGAATCAGACTCTGCTCACTTGTTCTCAAAGCAAGACAAAACAAAGGGAGCCACAACTCACACACACACACACACACACATTACATGTATGCATGCATGCACACACATACATACAGATACAAACACACATGCACACATACACATGCATGCACCTACACACATACATAAACAAACACACAGAGATATATGCACACATGTACAAACACATACACATATACACACAGAAGCACACACACACACACACACACACACACACACAGACATATGCATGCATTCTGCCCTCCTTCCCCCGAAGAAAACCCAACCAAATCAAACTCCTTTAGTCTCCCTAGAAGATACTATCTTCGGTGACTGTAGAAATCTTCTAGTTCCAAAATATCTGTTTGGCTTTTTATCCACCAAGTGCTTCATGTTTCCTCAGACTTCTCTCAGAAATTATGGAATGATTTGGTTTATCTGTGTTGTAACCACATTTCTGCCAACATTTGTATCTCAATTTCTTTCACTGTGCTAGATCTGTTACTACCCCTTCAATATATCCATTAGGACCTCTCTACTAGCTATGTGTGTGTGCCTTCTCAAATGAGCAGAGAGGCCAGAGGACAACTGCACGTGCTGTTTGTTCTTCATGAGTCATCTACCTTGTTTTGTGAGACAGTCTTTCACTGGCATAGGGTGAGACTTAGAGACATTCTTTGAGTAGGCTAGCCTGGTGAGTCCCAGGGATCTAACTATCTCCATCTCTCTAGCACTGAGATTGCACACATGTTCCATGACATTCAACTTTTTCTTTTCTTTTTTTTTTTAAACATGTGTTCTGAGGATCAAATTCAGCTCCCCATGCTTGCATAGCTGAGCTGTCCTCCCAGCCACTTCTGTCTGTTAGCTTTCAAAACCCAGATGAAAACTCTACACTGCTTTACAATTTCTATCTGAGTATAGCATTTGTCCTAAGAAACATGGCTCTTGCCCTGATACTAAGTTCAACAGGTAAACAACACAATGGGGTGTGTATCTGCTGATGGCGAAATTTAGCAACTGTTTCAGAGGCAAGAAAAAATCCAGAGATCAAGCAGAAACTCAGATCAGAGATCTGAAGCCAAAGAATACTTCTGACTTCATAGGATCCCTGCTGAAGTATCAAAGCGGGCAGCCTCCAGCAAATAGGACAGCACTGAACTTGAATCAGAATGGGAACTGGAGGAGAAGTGGTGAATTTGCAGAGAGAAAAATAAGTAAAAGTAAAACATGGACCTGCAATGTTAGCAGTTGACATTAAAAAAAAAAAATTAAGTGATGAGCTTGTGGTTTTAATATCATGGCTGTATCCAGCCCTCTGAATCTTTTTATCGTACCTAAAGAAATGTTCATTCATCTTTCAGGAATATATTAGAGCAGAGAGTTTTCCCATAGGCAAAAGCATTATACATATTTGCAAATGTCTTACATAATGATGTGACTACTATGCATAGAGATGCTTTGATGAGGCAGGAACAATGCAGCCATTTCCAGCCTGTTCCATTAGCTCGCTCGCTCTGACCTGGGAAGTTTTCTTTGTTGCTTTTCAAATGTTAGAAAGGCTGGTGCTTAGAATTTATGGCACTGGCTTAATATAGAATACCTAATTGCTACCTGAAGAAAACATGGATTCTTAATACATGTACTTCATCTCATCGTCCTATTTTTATCACTGTTTTAAAAGAACTTTACTTAGAATATATGATTATTCAGAAACAATTCCAGTTTATTTTATTTTATCTTTTACTTTTCAGGTATTTTTTTAATAGATCACAGAAAGTAATATTAAATTCTAAATCCCAGTATAGATACAGATTGTGTTCTTATTCATTCGATAAGTTGAATTTGGGTTTAAAATGGATTTTTCCAACAAAATCTTAAAGGCGCGACTTATTTTAGGATCTAGTTGTTATTGCAAATGAGAGAAAAGAAAGAAAGTCACATTTACATCTAGGTTTATATCCTTGCAAAAACTATGCTTTCATTATACCCTACCATGGGCAGCCTATTCCGGACACTGTTTAATTTGTGCTCTGTTTCTCCAGATGACACTTGTACAGGTCTCTTGGGGCAGTTGCTAGAAGCCAGCCACCTCCTCCCTTGTGTCAATTCTTTTGTGAACCTCTATAATTAGCCACTTAACAAATTGAGGGAAATGAACCTTCAGCAGCAGAGTATATGGTGAAGTTAAGCCAGCCGTAAGACAGCTAAAACGGATACATGACTGTCCTTAACCTGATTATTGAGTTGCCTCAAGGATTCAGAGGCAGTCTCCCGGCAACAGACTGAAAGAGAAACCTCAGAAATAATGCTTCCGATGGTTGTCTCCTCAAATGCCTATTCGCTTTCACAAGAAACATCACAAGTTAGAGAAAGACACATATTCCAAAGCACTGTGGCTACTTCTCTTTTGAGTGTTCTATTTTGCAGGAAAAATATGTCAGGACTTTGGTTTTGAAAGACACCGGATCTCTGGGCCTCTAATTTTGAGGTAAAATGAAGATAAGTAAGTAAAGCTTACATCTGCCAGGCTGAAGTATTTAAGTACTGAAAAACGACATCGTGTAGATTAAGATATTAATGAATTTGTTTTCAGAATCTATAATGGGGACCCTAAGAGCAGGGTGCCATCATTAGGAACGCTTCCCTTTTTATTACTAATTAGACTTCTAAATGTGAGTGTAAATGTACCTCAGAGAGTACGAATTAAAAAGTTGCATATGCATAAGAGATCATTTCAAATTCATTTTCCAACTAAAACTTCAACTTTGATATTTTCTCATGTTCCCACTTAGGCCACATTAACATAATCTTTTGTATTTAATCTCTAAACTCCATTGTGATCCCCCCTTCCATCAAGGTATTTACTTGAGGGAGCGCTCCGATATCTCAATGCCCAGCACAAGTGCTGACAGTCAAATCCTATCAGATTAATGTGTCCAATTATTCACCATCCATTGTTTTCAAGTTATACATCTATTGTCACTAATGTGTGTATAAGGAATTTTATATGGCTCTGTGGCATAACCCAACACAATATATTTTTGATATCTTTTATATAGAGTTGGAGAGGCACAAAGTGAACTTATATTGGAAGAGGATTTAGAATATTATAGCATGAAAAAAATAAGAAAAATGTAAGATACTTTACCTTATTAATAAATCAGAATCTTTTATTCCTTGATGGTCATAAACATGGGGTGTGAGAACAAGTCTTTTGTGGCTGATATATTTAGCAAACACACAACATCCAAACAAACTAATACACATCAGTGTTATTGTCACCAAAATTTTGTAATAATATATAAATCAAAAATGTAGTTAAATAGCAAATTGCAATTTGTTTTATAGACTACTAAAATCCTTTGTCCTTGGGAGGGGGATGGAATAGGGGGCTTGCAGAGGGGAAACCGGGAAGGGGGATAACATTTGAAATGTAAATAAATAAAATAACCAAAAACAAAAAAATCCTTTGACCTACTGAAGGGCGTTTGATATTGCTCAATTAAAGGCACTTTTAATTCAATGTCTTCTACCATGTTGATTGACCCAGCAAAAAAGCTCTTCGTAATACAGTGGACAATGTGGTGATCATCATTCTAGTCATTAAACATAGAATAATTTATAAGCCCTCATAGGAACCTTAAAGAGAGCATGAGAGATGTGGTTTGCCATGTTCTTTCCAGTTGAAAAAACTTATACCAGATGAACAGGAAGTGAACTTGTAGGCCTGGCTCTAGCCTTTGTTTTTGATGACCAGGCCATGGGGATCCGTTTCTCTGAATAGCAGATAGTGGTGTTTAAACACAGCCCTATTTGAAAACCAGTGTGATATTCCTAACTAACCCTACCATTTAGAAGATGCCAGTGTGGACTGGATACAAGGCAGCTTTAATCTCTCCAGTTACCATCAGGAGACCATGTCCATTTCTGCAGGTTGAAGAGCTCAGTCAGGGCTAATTCCTGGTTACTTACTGTTCTCTGCTAGCTCTTATTCTTAGCGCCATCATCTGCTGTCCGTTGGGCTGGCGATTTGGACAATTGCCTAAGCCCATCAGTATCATAGCCACTGGTGACAGGAATGAGAAGCAGAGGTCCTCTGAACTGTCCAAGCCGCTTATGGCTTAGTGCATACAGGACACATAGTAGGTGTTTAATCTAGGTTGCTGACTGAATGTGTGCATGCATTAGTGAATGGCTCTGTGGGTGATTGTGAGCCTGGAATTTAGGTGGCAGCAGCACGAGGGTAGTGTTCTCACTGCCCTTCATGGTACAGGAAACAGGTCATAAAATATTCTAGCTGAAAATCAAATTGCCTATAAAAACAGAAAGTTTCCAGTCTTCACGCCTGAGTGGTCTATTAGAATAGATTAATTGCAGTGGGATGGCTGCTAAGACACCAATAATTCCATGATGATGTTCCTTATGTTCAAAGTGTTGTTCAAACTTTGATTGTGCAAGTAAAGGAAGTGCGATTCCAGAAACCTGAGAGCTTGCCTAAGGTGTTTCCATCTCTCGAGTTTTGTTCTTGCTCCCTGCTTAGAATGCCTTCCCATCTGATTGTGATCTAAGCTCCAGGAGTCTGGATCAAGCTGAGCTCCTCTGTGGCCGTTTTCTGTACTACAACCTTTAGTGTTATCTACCTAGACAGTGAAACAAGATCTGCCTGTCTTGATACATGCTTCTTCTGCTAGGGGTGTGTGTATGTGTGTGTGTGTGTGTGTGTGTGTGTGTGTGAAACAAGATCTGCCTGTCTTGATACATGCTTCTTCTGCTAGGTGTGTGTGTGTGTGTGTGTGTGTGTGTGTGTGT
>NW_022196915.1:90050116-90058368 GCF_008632895.1 Mastomys coucha | reverse complement strand
TGTGTGTGTGTGTGTGTGTGTGTGTGAAACAAGATCTGCCTGTCTTGATACAGGCTTCTTCTGCTAGGGGTGTGTGTGTGTGCACGCGTACACGTGCACATGTGTGTGTGTGTGTTTATCTACAAGAATGTAGAAGTTAAGAGTATTCAGTCAAGCCTGCAGCAGTGATAGGAATATAACTTGAGTGTTATCATTTTCTTCTGACTAATGCTATGTGATCATCAGGTTTACATGAGGGCTAGATGTAGATAGTTTACTGCCATGAATAGGTGATAAGACATATGCAGAGACAGTAATCTTATAACATTTATTATATGAGTAATTGCAGTTGCACACAGTTTTTCAGGGCAGCATATGGTCTATTAGTCAGAGTGACATGGTGAGTGGGCGACATAGCAGTTCAGGTAAAGTCCTGATGGATTTTAAATATCTTTCTTTGTATCAGAGAAATATTTAAAGATATAACAATACATTTCTAAATATTTATTTCGTAGACATTCTAAATAAGTTAAAACTTTACCTCATGTGTATGTGTACCAGGAGTGAAGCACAATTTGCCAGTTTTTCTCCTTCTCTCTACAACTCAATAAAAATAAGACAAAATGAAAGCATTCAATTGGGAAACAAAGATTTCCTTGTCATCACAAATTCATGACTCAGCATATTTAGCAAGTTACATAATGAGTTTGACTCATTATGGGTGGGGCTCTTAAAGGAAGGGGTGTGAGGGCAAACCTCCATGTTGTTCCCTTTCCTTGATTCCTTTTATGCTAAAGGTCCTTGAGTAGTGATAACCAAAGTAACTATAAGACAATGATTATAGATGTCTTGCAGAATTTCTGGGTCCTTTACATGCAGGTCCCAGTGAACAGCTGGTGCTGCTAAGGGAGGACTCATGCTCAGAAGGTAAGAGATGGCAGGCAGCATGAGTCACATCATCTCCTCTATAGCTGTGCCTCTTTAAATAGGTTGGTAATGGAAAGATGGCCCTGGTTTCTTTTGTGTTGAGTGTATAGATATGCTGAAAAACCACATTGACACAAATCAGAGAAATGACTCAGTGGTTAAGAGTGCTTGCTACTCTTCCAAAAGATCAGAGTTCAGTTCCCAATGCCCACATTAGGTGGCAGATAATCATCTGTATCCTCAGATCCAGAGAATTTGATGCTCTCTTTACACACACACACACACACACACACACACACACACACACAGGCACACACATAGAGGCACACACACAGAGACAACACAGAGGCATACATACACAGGCACACACAGGCAAACATACATAGGCACACACAGGCATACACAGGCATGCACACACACAGGCACACACATACAGGCACACAGAGATTAACACACAGGCACACACACAGGAATGCATTCAGAGGCACACACAGGCGCACACACAGAGACACACACAGGCACACATACAGAAGCACATGCAGGCACACACAGGCATACACACACACAGGCACACACATACAGGCACACAAAGACACACACACAGAGGCACACACACAGGAATGCATACAGAGGCACACACACAGAGACAACACACAGGCACACACACAGACATACACACAAGCACACATACAGAGGTACACACAGGCACACACAGGTATGCACACACACAGGCACACACACACAGAGGCACACACATAGGAACGCATACAGATGCACATACAAAGAGACTCACACACAGGCACACACACACAGAGGCATACACAGGCCCATACACACAGGCATACATAGGTATACACACAGAGGCACACACAGGCACACACACAGCCACACATACAGAGGCACACACAGGTATGCACACACATACAGGCACACTGACACAGAGACACACACAGGCACACACACACAGAGGCACACACACAGAGACATACACACAGGCATACGCACACAGAGAGGCACACGTAGGCACATACACACAGGCATAAATAGGTACATACACAGAGGCACACACAGGCACACACACAGGTACACACACAGGCACACACAGAGACACACACACAGGCACACACACACACACAGAGGCACATATAGTCACATATACACAGGCATACATAGGTACACATACAGAGGCACACACAGGCACACACACAGACACACATACAGAGGCACACACACAGAGACACACACAGGCACACATACACAGAGGCACACACACAGGAACACATACAGAGGCACATAGAGGCACACACACACAGACACACCCAGGCACACACACACAGGCATATATACAAACACACACATAGGTCCACACACAGAGGCACACTCAGGCACACACACAGGCACACATATAGAGGCACACACAGGCACACATAGGTATGCACACACACAGGCACATAAATATAGGCACACAGACACAGAGACACACACACAGGCAGACACACACGGACACACACACACACAGGCACACACATACAGACACATACACATAGAGGCACACGCAGGCACATATACACAGACATATATACAAACACACACATAGGTACACACACAGAAGCACACAGAGGCACACACACAGAGGCACACAGAGGCACACACAGAGGCACACAAACAGGCACACACACAGAGGTACCCACACAGAGGCACACATACAAACACAAACATAGGCACACACACAGGCACATACATACAGGCACACACACAGGCATCCAGACAGAGGCACACACAGGCTCACACAGGCACACACACACACACAGGCAGATACACACAGGCACATATACAGCCACACACATTCGCATGTGCACACACACACACACAGGTGTGCACACACAGAGGCATACACAGGCACAAACACATTAAAAATAAATATTTTTACAAGTGTAAATGAAATAAAATGTTCCAAGTTTTATATATCCACAAGAATGTGTTCTCTTTTTTTGCCAACATGATGCCCCATAGTCATTTCATAATTTTTTGTTAATTTTCCATATTATTCTTTTTTTCAGTGACAAGTTGGGTTTTTAAAGCATATCATTCTTAACTAAATGATCATGATGAATAGAAGCAAATTAGATATATTACTCTATGCAGAAGGCAGTACTGACCTACTCTGGAATGCATTATCATACCAATTTTAAAACACAAGGATCAAAGTAATTGATTGGTGGCTGTGGGAATGTTAGTCCATCAATATTTGAGTGTATTTTGAACCCTCTGTATGCAGTTAAGCACACCTACTTGCAGTCACAGAAGCACAACTTTTGAATGCAAGAAAGCATGAAGAATATTCTGAACAATGAAATGTAAGCTACCCTCTCTAGTACTTCATATTAATAAAAACAGAAGGCGCTTCTTCTCATTTGTGAAGCATCTTTATCCTTTAAGACAATTTGTAAAATCATTTATTTCTTACTTTGAAATATATGGGTTGCAGGGAAATTCCCAACATATAAGATAACCAACATATAAGAACAATTTCAAATTGCCAAAAACTTAAGAATAAAAATATATTTTTAAAAAAGAGTGATAGAAAAATGTGAATTCTAAGAATGCAGACTTGAGTGATAATTTTGACATTAGCTACTTTATATCTGGGTTTTATATAAAACATGCTAAGAAAGGCATAGTTACTATTTCAATTTGATTTCCAATTACAGCCCTTTAGACATATGATAGCTCTAGTCACATAATTCTCAAACTACTTCTATTTAATATGCCACTAAGAGTAAACACATGATTTCACATGGCTGAGACTAACCGGAAAGAAAGTCAAAACACCTTTCATGCATCCAGTCTTTTTTGCACGTGTATACATAAACAGGCAGACTGAGAAATGCAATCAGGCTTCCCACTAATTGCTCTGTAGGATCTCCCGAATGGAAAGCCATGGATTTCTGTCATGGATGCCTTGCTTCTCAATAGTCCCTGTTTTGTTTTCACGGTTGAGAGATATATACTCATCATTCTTCCTCAGATTTGGGGGCCCACTGAGCACACGGCAATCCAACTGATGGGTTAGTCTATTTGCTGATCTCTTAGTGCACAGGAATGGGAGTCACCCAAATGATTCTCCTCCTCCACCCTTCACTTAACAAGCATAAGAATAAATGAATATTTCAAGTAGCAGCACATATATTAACTGGGAACAAATAGGTTTCATTCGTAACGAGCACATACAGGTTAATTAACAAGAAGAAGCCTTTGTGTTGGAGCAAGGCTCCCCGAAGCTGCTTGGCCAGGTGCTGTTAAGGGCCAATCGAGCTCCATAGGATAATTATGAAGTACCGTCATGCTCTTGTGTTTGTGGACAAAGTGCTGTCCACAATTTGCCTAAACCTATAAACCATCATCTGCGATCCTTAGCAGCAATTAAACAACAAACATCTCCCCCATCAGAGACTTGGGACAATGAAACAAGGCAGGATAGCAGTTAGCCAGCCAGATGGATCTTTTTGAGCAGTAACTTTGAAGACTACATTTTTCAATAACGGGGCTTCAGACGGAAACATGTTTGTGTTATGCAAAAGGAGAGATGGCACGGTGTTTTCCTGAAAGGGAAATTAAGATGGGCTTGTTGAAAATCGAGGTGGCTCGTGTCTGGTGTGCTTTGGTTATAAAAAGGCAGAGTGTATAGACAGTTTATTAGAAGACAGACCCTCTCACTTCTCACTAACAACCGGGTAGAGTCCCACCTGCTTTTTTCCTATACTATTCTAGATAACCGCCCAAATTTGAGAGAGGCTACAAAGAAGGTAGTGGAGGTTTCCTCACAGCGTGAGGGGGAAAGAATAATCAATATGGCACCCTTTCTCTAGGGCAAGTAGGTGCTAATTAGTTCTTTAAAAAGATGCTTATTACTGAAAATGATACATCAGCACAAGAAAAAAGAAGTAATTTTAGACCTGAAGATCGGCTCCTATCACAAACTAATTGATGGAGAAGGTTTAAGAATGTAACATTTAAAATGCTTCCGTAAGCACGGCAGCAGTGCCAGAAGCCATAAACCCCACAGAGTTAGTTCAATTAATTGTCTGGCTGGAAGATTCTGGAAAAGTTGCAGAAGTGCTTGATTTTATAGTTAAGGTTCTTCTGGGCATTTAGTTGCTTACATTTAACAATGTTGTCTGACTGGGTTGCATAATGGGTAAAGCTGAACCACTACCCTATACCATTAAAAAAATGCAATTAGAAATGTATGAATTTCCCTTGGTTAGGGGCATCGCTTATTTTTGTTGTTGTTGTTTTTGTTTTCAATGCCAAATATCAGCATTTACAAATGTTTTCATGAACCATGAGAAGCTATTTCTCCGTGTGTTTTACTGTACCTAGTGTTAGGTCAACAGCTCTCTTGAAAAAAACAAAACCAACCCAGGGCCAAACAGGCGGGCGGCCCTAATTAACAGCTTTGGAGTAAGAAAAACTCTCCGACAGCTACAACGCTGTTCGACCCCTGCTTTGTACTTCGCCCGGTTTCTCTCTACCTTTGCCACGTTCCTCTGGATTTATTTTTTTTAATGAATTATTTAAACACGGCCATTTCACATCTGAAATTAATTTTCAAAGAAAAGGCAACAAGAGAAATAATCACAAGTTAAAGAGCTTGGGAACTTCTCCGATTTTGGCAGACACTTGGAAAGCTTGCATCCCGCTTCAGAGCCTGCCTGTGGTGGTGGCAGTGGCTTCAGGTCTCCGACACTCAGCCCGTATCCCAGCCTGAACTCCTGTTTCCAACCGGGAGGGTATACAAATATCAGAGCAACCTTTGTTTTAGGTGATATATCTGAATTTCTTTTATGTAAATGGATAGGATTTAATGATCATGGTTTCAAGTAGGGAAACACATAGCCTATGGAGATCAAGGTTTCTTTTTTTGGTGGTTTTTGTTGTTGTTGTTGTTTTGGTTTTTTTTATTTTGTCATTAAGGAGTAACTATTTTTTAAAAGAGCAGAAATCTTAGGCTCAGTAACCAATTGCACAAATAGTGCATAACAAGGGATTTATCTTGTTATCTTTTCCCTGTTAACACATGGACCTGGGAATGGCCTCCAAAAGTCACATAATCATGACACTTGTGTCACTGAAGAATCATTCAACTGGAATAGACATCAAGACATTAAATTCATCCTCTGCCCTCAGATATGGCCTCACTGCAGGAATATCAAACTTATGAATATTAATAAGCATGTTACATATTAACATATTAATGGGCGTGGCCTGGCATGATATAGCATGTGACATGGTGCCATAGAATGTGAAGTGCTTTATCTAATAGTTGGAGACCTCGTCCCAGATGGGAACGGAGGTTCTGACATCCGACTCTCAATATCCTTACTGGGAAAATGAAAGCCTCAAATATGCAGAATGTACGTTTACTCGGGAGAAAAGAAGATGTG
Source organism: Mastomys coucha (assembly GCF_008632895.1). Lineage (NCBI taxonomy): Eukaryota > Metazoa > Chordata > Mammalia > Rodentia > Muridae > Mastomys > Mastomys coucha. The sequence goes on along the minus strand of NW_022196915.1, from coordinate 90,052,015 downwards.
TGTTAAGGAAACAACCTAAAGTGTTTTCCTCTCGGATTGATATTTTGCACTCCTTTTATGAGAATGCCTTTTATAGCGGAACAAATAGCAATGTCCACTCCATTCCTGTTATCCCAAGGAAAGAATTTACCTGTAAAATGTAGTGGTATATAAGGATGTCACTTTTTTTTTTTTTAAGATTAAGCAAATATACTCAATCTCTTCTTGTTTAAACATAAATCACTAAGGTGCATAGCTAAGAAAGTTCTATCTGATAAAACATTAAAACAACTGAAGATTATTAACTGAAACCGATTAAAGAAGCATATTTGCCAGGAAGGGATGATCATGACGTTGAAGTTGGTTTTGTCATCTTCATATGGTGATGACAAATGACACCTGTCATAGTTCAGAGAGGCCAGGCAACTTTTCCGTGTTCACACAGAAGGGAGGACCAGAGAAGGGTCTGGGCTTTTGATACTACACTAGACATTGGCTATCAGACTTTCAGCCTGGACCATGGAGAACAATTGTGTTTGCATGCTTGAAAGTACAAGGAACTGTGAGTTATGCTATGACACTTGTAGTGTAGAGTCCTAGATTCACTAGAAGTTAGTGAGCATGGTGAGCTAATGGGAGTGGGGAGACACAAGTTGGCTTACAGCATCTATAACACAGTAAAATGTCAAATAGATCGGGCTCTCATCAGACACATTAAATTGACAAGGGCAAAATGCCAAGACCCTCTGTGCTCTGCATGAGAATTTAAGGAGACCCTTCCCTTAGAGCCTGGGTAGCCAGAGCAAGGGAGACATGCATCCTGCATCCACCATCTGCTGCTGTGGAGGCAGCACATGAGGTACCATCATTCTTTCCCGTACTTCTTTCTCTGATAGTTACTCTTTAACCAACCCATTTTTCCTGTGTATACATGAGAACACACAATGGAGAAGGAAGAAAAAATTCAGAGAGGTCCAACTAAAGACATCTCCTTTTGCTAGTAAGTCATCCGATGGAAATGACAGAGACAAAAACAGGGCTCTTAAGGATTATGGTGTATTTAACAAGTTCATGGATGCTATCACTTTGTTAGCCTACAGTACAAGACAACACACTGATGCTATCAAAAATCATTTGAAAATGATATAGAACAACTAAATATGAAACTAAATTTCAAGACTAGAAGGTTCTGGCCATTGGATGATAGGACAGAGAAAACATCCAGACGGTCAATGGCAGAAAGTGCAGCCCGTTGTTCTCCAAGATATGTATGAACAGGCAAGAGGATAAGGGGCCAAGGATGGCCCATTCTGCTCTGTATTTTATATACAAGGAAACGGAGCCACAGGTGGCTGATCTGTGAAGCTATAAACTAGAACAAGGATTCAAACACAAGGAGAAAATATACAGACATTGAAATGTCATGGAATGAATTAGATGCCAGCATCTATTTTCTTGAGTATGTGTGCTTCTCTGCTTTCTGGAACATTCTGTTTTTAATAAATCCCCAACTCTGCTTCAAACAAGCAAACAAACACCACGTACATATGCCATTGGTTAGAGAAACCTGTGTTCTTTTCCTGACCACCTAACCCATATCTCTCTCAGATTCCTTCTACAGTCTCAGCTCTGCACATCTACTGTGCTTTCCAAGCAAATATTTTATACACATACAAAAATCTTTGGTTGAAAAATCTAAACTGAGTAATTTCCCCTCTGCTCTCCCTTGCAATAAAATTGTACTTTGAAAATAATGACAATCTGGGAATTCATACAGAGAAAATTATGTCTTGTACACTGCTAGCTTTCACACATCATAAAACAGAGTGCTACAGTGCTTAAAACTAGAGGCTGAGCCGGGCGGTGGTGGCGCACGCCTTTAGTCCCAGCACTTGGGAGGCAGAGGCAGGTGGATTTCTG
>NW_022196915.1:90032870-90050003 GCF_008632895.1 Mastomys coucha | reverse complement strand
AAACTAGAGGCTGTTAACATAATTAGTAGTGTACCAAGAAGGAAATTATAAATGATTATACTACATTGTGAAAAATAATTAAAATAATGGCTAATCATATTTTAAAATTATACAAATGAAACAGTTACTTTATGTTATATATACTAAGTGACAGGAATATTGTTAAATCAATGAACTAAAAAGATGCCTTAAGGAAATCCTATACTCTCAACATTACCTGCTAGCATTGAGTACATGCATTCAGTATAATTTAAATTGGCTGCTTCAAGGCTGGCTAAGGAAAGCACATTTTGCTTTACATGTCCTTTCATCTTAATAAAGACAGCAAGTCTAGGAGTTTCAGGAAGAAGTTCAGAAGCACACACGCACACACACACACACACACACACACACACACACACACACACACACACAGACATACATGCATACAGATCCCCACACAAACATACACATGTGTACACACATATGCACACAGAGACACATGCACACATATTTACATACATACATGTACACATACAGACACACAAGCACACATACATCAAATGTAGCTCGAATAGAATGTACAGGGGGATTTAAAGATCACCAATTTGTGTTCTAGGAACAACATTAAAACATGCGCAGAGATCCCAGGATGGGAACATACTATAAGAACAGAAATCACACCTTTTTCCATATGTGACACAATAACATAGCCACAGACCTTAAACAGTCACTTGATAAGGAGACAGTCAATAAATGTATAAAAGAACCAGGAGGGAAGGTAGTACAATAAGTGTCTTAATATATACACCCGAAAGCATCCTGTCCTGTGTGGAACCTTCGAGGGCTCCCCACTACCAACTAATGGAATTCAGATTTATAGTGGGACACAGGGTCTGGTCCAGACCCCACATGCTGTACAATTCTCTCCAGTCCCTTGGACCAAGCACATAGATAACAGGTTTTGGGGAAATCTAAGCACAAACTACACACCCATTATTCCTTTCACATCTTCAATTTCCAAACTTGTGCCTCCAGGGTATGATTTTGTTCCCTCTCCCAGACTTCTGAGCATTTTCCATTTTGATTACATTTAAATAGACTCTATTAGAGTTAGCTTGTGTGTGTGTCTCAGGGTGGAAACCAAGTCTGAATCACTGTCTGGTTGCAAATGGGACATCAAGAGGGTCTTGAAGGAAAGAGGGAGTCAAACACTGGGACAGAAGAGAGAGAGAGAGAGAGAGAGAGAATGAAGGACAGACATCCTCTCATATTTCACTTTACTGTCGGCAGAGTTTGGTCTGTGTGAGACTAAAATAAAATACATTTGAATTAAGATGGGATTCTGATTGTCTCAGTGTTCGTTGCCTGCAATCCAGGAAAAAGAAAGGCTCTTCCACCATTGGTCTGCTTGACTTTTCCTTTGAAAGTCTTAGACTTGAAGAAAGATTGCAAGAAAACAGCTGAAGAATTCTCTCAAGCATAATTCCCCTCAGGCCTGCTTTTGCTTGAGCTGTTTTTATTTTTGGTTAATTAGAAAGATGTTATCCATCTACTTCCAAACACTTTAGTTGGTATTTTGTAAAAATGGCAATTTTATGCAATCATCGCATAGTTATCGAGAGCAGGAGGCTAAGACTGGGACAGATTTTTACCAGTTAACTAGATCTCGTAGGGAAGAAATCCTGGTCCTGAGCTGAGCGTGACCATCAGGTCTCTTTGGTCCTTTAAAACCTGGGACAGGTTTTAGGTTTTTGTTTGCATTTTGTGATACTGGCTTTGCAGTTTTCAGCATAAGCAAACTATTTTGTAGAATATACCTCATTTTGAGTTATCCTAACATTTCTTCACAAGCTTACACATGACCTGCATGTTAGAAAACCTATTGATCTCTGGAAGCATGCAAGAGATAAGAGGAGTACGCCATGCTGGAGCTTTGGTGACTGATAAGGAGAGAGTTACCAAGTTTCTTCATGTCCACACTCCTGTGCTGCAGATGTGCAAACCTTTGTCTATTTCTTGTAGGGCTGGCAAGGACTCATCTCTAAACCCGTTTTTATGACAGTTGCCAAATAGTTTTCTTTTCTCACATTTATCACTTTCTGTCTTTAGGAAATCATTTTCCTGTCCCTTGTTTGTTGATATATTTGCAGTGCCTTGATCTGGTGGAAGTTCACTGAAGACTAAGGGACACTGCTCCTGTCCTTAGTAATCTTGAGTCTCCAGTGGAGGGAGTTCCTTTCCTAGGCATCTGCATTTCAGTTGGTTTTTGACCTGTTTTATACGTGGTTCAATTTACCTTATGTATTCACATCCCTGCCCTGTCTGTTTAGGTCTTGCTCATTTTGTTAGGTCTGAAAGCACTCCTGTGTGTCCTTCAGTAAAGAACCCCACCAGTGAGTAATTAAAATTCGGGGTACTCTTTTTATATTTTGTTTGTTTGTTTCATGTTTGAGTGTATGGAGGTCAGAGGAGTCCTTGAAAGGGTCAGCCGTCTCCTCCCGCCATGTGAGTTCCAGACAGCTTCAACACTGAGCCATCTTGGTGGCTCTCGGGTGGGCACTCTTGAAACTTCCCTTTGAAATCATTATTCTTCATAATCAAATTTTCTGTACAGCAAACCTCAACACCAACGAAAGCCGCTAACTTCACAGAGGGTGACTCTGCATTTCTCATTAAGCCCGTACCTTTCCTTCCCCCTAACCACTCACCTATTCCTTTAGTCATAGATTCAGAAGTAAGTTTAATATTAGAAAAAAAAATGTGGCCAACAGGGCCAAAGTGAAATCGAATGTTAAGGAAAAGGTCTCGATGGTTGCAGCAGAACTGCAGTGCTGTCTGTGCATTAGTGCTTACTTTCAGTTTTGTGTTTAGGACTGGACAGGCATGAGGACAGAGGTAGTGCTGGCACACAGAAGTGGGCAGCAAGCAGGATGCCAGGCCGCTCTCCCCAGGCATCTTAAGCAATCTATGCTGAGAAAGTTGAAGAACAATGAACAAAGTTTATTGTCTCCACCAAAGCATTTACCTCTCTATACATGTTCATGAGTATAAATAAGATTTTAGAAGTATAAATAAGGGCTTCTGATACATCTTTGATTAAGACATACACATCACAAAGCTACACACATGGGAACAGGCCTTGCCTTTGTGATTGTCTTTTCAAATACTGGTTTTCATACGCAAACAATGAAAGAAGTACGTATGGTGTGGCAGGTCATGGGCCCTCCAAAACTTCCATAGCTGGGGTGTCCAGCTAGTAGCAAAGATATGCTATTTCCTCCTTTTTTTTTTTTTTACAGCTGGGACGTTGAAGGCCATGGCAACATCACTGATCTAACTGTAACTGCGGAGGAATGTAAGCAGAACATAATTCCCGAAGTCATCATTTGGCCACAATAATGTGGTAACAGTTGTTCAAAAATTAGCCTATGTGTTTTTTATTGTGTAGCTTTGGAGAGACATGGCACAGCTCCCATCTGCCTCCTCTGACTGGCAGAGGCCTGACTCCTCTTGTTGAAGCATGATTTCACAGGCGCTAAGAAGTTCAGAGAATGACAGCTAGGGAAAAGAAAATGCAACCAAACCCTCTTGCTCTTACATTCTCAGCCATATCTGGCTGTTTATGGTCTGTAGTGAACCATTTCAGTAGAGTGAGCTCAAAAAACAAACTCAGATTTTCAAGAACAATAGCCACTGGAGTCCATTTAGGGATTGTGTTCTCATCGCTCTGCATTCCCGGGGGGAGAAGGAACCGCACAAGTAGCCTGTTTGTTGTTTTCCTTCAATATAAGTTTTACATGAAGCAGAAATGCTAGTCTGTAAACATGCGCACTTGTCATACTCGTCGTGGCCAGAAGGTGGCGCAGTCTTAACATTGACCAAGGACTGTCAGCATCAATGTTGAATCTAAGCAGATTTATTTATAAAGCTAACTGCTTCTTGGACTCTGTATATTTATTTATGTTTTTGTGCCTGTTCATAACTAAATACATACAATATCTTTTCCAAGTCTAGAAACAGAAAACTGCTTATTTTTATTATTTATTCTTTGTTCTTTTAGACACGCATGCATGCGTGTAAACACACGCGCGCGCATGCGCGCGCGCGCGCGCGCGCGCACACACACACACACACACACACACACACACACATTTGATTTCCTATTTTTTTTTTTTGAGACAAGACCTCACACAGCAGCCTAGATTGCCAGGTAACTCATTTTGTAGACCAGACTGGCCTCGAACTTCTGGCAATGATCCTGTAATCCTTCCTGAAGGGTAGAATCACAGGTGTGAGCCATTATATCTGGACAAAATGAAATTCGATTATTTTAAAATCATTTTTGTAGTATTTTTAAACCTTTTTGTGGTGTTATGGATACACCAATGCATACTAGGCAAGTCCTCTGGTGTATAGCTCTATCCTTCATTCTTATTTTGCTTTATGCTTTAGAAAGACTTGAGTAAGACCCTAATTATTTCCCTGCAAGAAGCAGTTGGTTAATGAAGCCTACACAGAACCCTATGATTTGAGTTTTGCTTATGTCTGATTTGTGATTATCATATAAAAAAGGCACTACCTTTAAATCCATTCGCTAGGATAGTTTAGTTGTTTTTTTTAATTAACAAAATGTACATGTGTATTATTTTTAAAGAATGACCAACATTTCAAATGTTTGATTTATATAAAAATGAAAAGGGCATGAATCTAAGAGTGTCTTTTATTTTCATGAGAAAAGAAACATATCATTGGGTTTTGTGAAAATGAGTTTAAGATACATCAGAAGCATTGTTAGTGACGCCGAACAATGTTTCCACAAACAATCAGTGTTTGATCAGAGCTAGCAAATGTTAGCAAAGTGATGCCGTCTCTTTTGAAGCTGCTAGGGAGTTCTCTAGAATTAGGCAACTTTCAACTAGGAGTAAGATCAACTTCTGCTGGTTGAAAACACAGCTCCTTGTTTTCCGATGTCCCTCGGTGTAAGTCTGTTTCCCAGTGATTCTCAATGTATGTATGCTTGCATCTTCTCAAGAAATGGGGTTTCGCTATAAGCGGTGGCTGGCACTCAGCCTTGGGGCATAAGCTCTGTCTGCTCCTCCCAGCCTACCTGAGAGAGCCTTGGTTTCTTCCCAGCTTTCTTGCAATGTGTCTGTTAGAATGCTTGTTGGGAAGGACAACCTGTCCGACTGGGCTCCTTTATCCCTTAAACAGATCACAAAGCTTCTCGAGATAATTGAACCGAATGGTCACTCGTTCATATGTAGTCCAAAAGGGAACGCTGAAGAAAGTCTGGGGCCTTTCATCACCGCAGATTCCTGAAGTAATGACTCATTTCTCCTGGCATCCCCTGCCCCTGACTTAGCATCCATCAAACAAGCAGCACACGAGAAAAGACATCACCAATAAACTACCTTCTAGATATTTGTTTTGCCAAAGTATGTAAAAACCAAGACCTTCAAGAAGCCTAGTGGCTGAAAGCTAAAGTTAGAGGATTCTTCTTTCATTAAAAAAATTAAGTTTATCATTTAAAATAAATAGAACAGTTTTCTTCAGGGAGCTCATAAGTTTTATCTTGTATGTTCTAACCTGAACCGTCTGCGCTTTAAAACCAGTAACAGCCACACTCTCTTCTCCTTTCCTCTGTGTCTGTCTCCACTCCTGCTGTAAATGAGAGAGATGAGAGCTTCACCACACACTGGCTCTACGACATCTTGACTCTTCCCTCAGGGTCCTGAAATATCCTAGCATATGCCCATTCTGGCATTGATCAGAGGACAGCGGGCTCTGGGGACACCATATGGCCACAAGCCTGCGTGTTACCCAGGGGCATACTGGAGCTTCAGGTACCCCAGCCAGCCTTCGATGCGATGTGGTTCTCAAGGTTTAGAGTTGGAGCCAAAGAAATCCTCTGAGGATGAAAGTCCGGTTCATACATGGCTCAAAAGAGTTGCTCCACGCTGGGAACACTTCAAAAATTTACATTATTTTGTCATGAATTAGAGCCCCTGGTGCCTTCCAATGAGGGGTAAAGGGTGTTGGCTTCTGTAAGGGCGAAGTGGAAGTAATTCTCCCTTCCTGCACAATATGGAGGAATTCTCCCTTCTTCCACAATAGAGCTTTGGCTGCTGTAGGACCCAGCAAAATTTCTTCCTCTCCAACTGGTTCCAATAGAATTATTGGATTCTCATCTTGGTGTACAATTGGTGTCCAACTATTTTGAAGAAAACCTTTTGAGTTTCTCTGAAGTTAACATGGGTGATGGAATTTCATACAGTTCCATAGTGTTTGGTGAGACAAATATATTCTAACTTGATAAATCCCCTGGCATCTAACTTGACGATGAATTAGGTTCTGAGCAACCCGAGGGATTACAACAAATAAAAGTGTCTGTAAGAGGTTCTGAGGCTGGCGTGGGAAAAAGAAAGATTCTGAAAAGGGCAGGTTAGCAGGATATGATGTATTACTATGGAAGGAAGAACAAAGCATTTTAACCTGGGGAGCATTTTGTCAGAGGAGACCAGAGAAGACTTAGGGTGGGTATGTTATGCACACTCGACAAGAGCACTATTCGAAAGGATCGGCCATTTGAATGGAAGCACAATGTCAAGCACTGTACTGGCAGGTTTTGTGTGCCAACTTGATACGAGCTGGAGTTATCACAGAGAAAGGAGCCTCCCTTGAGGAAATGCCTCCATGAGATGTGGCTATAAGGCATTTTCTCAATTAGTGATCAAGGAGGGGAGGGCGCCTTGTGGGTGGTGCCTTCTCTGGGCTGGAGGTCTTAGGTTCTATAAGAAAGCAAGCTGAGCAAGCCAGGGGAAGCAAGCCAGTAAGGAACATCCCTCCATGACCTCTGCATCAGATCCTGCTTCCCGACCTGCTTGACTTCCAGTCCTGAGTTCCTTTAGTGATGAACAACAATGTGGAAGTGTAAGCTGAATTAACCCTTTCCTCCCCAACTAGCTTCTTGATCATGATGGTTGTGCAGGAATAGAAGCCCTGACTAAGACAGCACCTTCTGGCCCATGACAATTTTTACAGAGGAAAAAAGCTGCTCCAACTTCTGAGAGTGAAGGAAGGACAATCCAGAGACTGCTCCACCCGGGGATCCTTCCCATTTCAATCATCAAACCCAGACACTATTGTGGATGCCAGCAAGTGCTGGCTGATAGGAGCCTGACATAGCTGTCTCCTGAGAGGCTCTGCCAGTGCCCACTAATACAGAAGTAGAGGTTCACAGCCATCCATTGGACTGAGTACAGGGTCCCCAATGAAGGAGCTAGAGAAAGGACCCAAGGAGCTGAAGGGCTTGCAGTCCCTTAGGAGGAACAACAATATGAACTAACTAGTACCCTCGGAGCTCCCAGGGACTAAACCATCAACCAAAGAGTACACATGATGGGACGCATGGCTCCAGCAGCATGTGTATAGCAGAGGATGGCCTAGTTGGTCATCAATGGGAGGAGAGGCCCTTGGCCCTGTGAAGGTTCTATGCCCCAGTGTAAGGGAATGCCAGGGCCAGGAAGTGGAAGAGGGTGGGGTGGTGAGCAAGGGGAGGGGGAGGAAATAGGTTTTCTTTGGAGGGGAAACCAAGAAAAGGGATAACACTTGAAATGTAAATAAAAAATATTTAATAAAAAAGAATGTATGAGCACAGGAACCAGGAAGCTTGCTGTGAGATTCTATTCCTGAAATCACAAGAAAGTATCCATAATACCACAACAATTTGGCTGCCTACACAAGACTTGAAGAAGCACGTTCTAGACTTCTGACTTGGAGGGGGAGGAGTCTCACAAGACCCCACACCTAGAAAGAGGGGGAGGAGCTCCCAAGACCCCACCCTTAGACAGAGGGGGAGGAGTCTCCCAAGACCCCACCCCTAGACAGAGGGGAAGGAGTCTCATAAGACCCCACCCTAGACAGAGGGGGAGGAGTCTCCCAAGACCCCACCCCTAGACAGAGGGGGAGGAGCTCACAAGACCCCACCGCTAGACAGAGGGGAAGGAGTCTCACAAGACCCCACCCTAGACAGAGGGGGAGGAGTCTCACAAGACCCCACCCTAGACAGAGGGGAAGGAGTCTCACAAGACCCGACCCTAGACAGAGAACTATAGGCAACTAGGGAATGCTGAGAGGGAAAAAATTATTTTTCCAATGATAAGCTTCCTCATTGATTTCCCAGTACAAAATGGTAATCTCTGAAATTATATTCATGTGAGTAACACTGAACTAAGTTATATTCTTATTTGTGTATAATAACAATGATTAAGGAAAAAGAATTTGAGAGGAAGCAAGGGGGTGCAAGAGGTTGCAGGGAAAAACAGGATGGGGAAAGTTGTGTATAATTATATTTTAATTTAAAAAATTAATAAATTGAAATAGAAATATGTAAATCCTCTGGGATAATCTGAATACCTAGTTCCTTGTGATGGAGAAGTAGAAATTGTGATTAATGTTGTACGTTTTGCAGGAAAGACCTGGAGATGAGAAATACTTATACCCTATGTAGTTTTTTCCTAGGATGCAGACTGGCTGCCATTAGTACAAATTCTAAATGCTTAACACGTGTAGCTGTGTCATCATGCTTCCCAGTTGAAGTTGTAAATCAGACAACTTTAATCAAATATTTTCTGTCCTTATCCTATGGCTATATGTTTTAAGTTAACAGACAGTAAATGCTTGCATGAACCAATGAGCCTACACACACATTTCTTACATACTAAAAACTCATGAGTATTCCTTAAGTCAATATGGCTGACATTTTCATTCTACATATGATTCTTAAATTGTATATTACCAGACTGGAACTTGAATCCAATTTAAGGCTTCTTTTAATTGATATGGATAAAAATATCCATGAGACAAGGGACAGACAGCAAGTTCTCACACCAAAAGAGAAACAATACCAGCACTTAAGGATATTATACAAGGCTAAGCCACATTGCATTGATACTTCTAAAACCCACTGGCTTGCTTTAACATAAGTTTATTTCTAAGTTACATTTAATGTGACTAGATTATCATTTCCACATCCTTTCCTGCTCATGATCACTGAAGTAAAATGAGCACTGTGTGAACACATACACTGTTCCCATATGCAGACACACACGTCTGTCTAGACTTTTATCTAACTGCGTCTTTCATTGACTAAACTCAAGTCATGCCTACATAACTTTGAACTGGGTAGGAAGTGCAAACCTTAGAAAACCTAGCAAGAGAGAAGAGCTGGAATGTTTCCGAAACAGCTCTAATGTTTCTCAAAACATTAGAGAGAAATTGCCTTGTTAGGTAACTACAAAGTTTGAGCTAATAATCACTAAAATATGAAATACAGTCATTTGACCCAAGCCTAAAGTTATCACTCAAAAGAGTCTTGATGCCGGGCAGTGGTGGCGCACGCCTTTAATCCCAGCACTTGGGAGGCAGAGGCAGGTGGATTTCTGAGTTCGAGGCCAGCCTGGTCTACAGAGTGAGTTCCAGGACAGCCAGGGCTACACAGAGAAACCCTGTCTCGAAAAAAACAAAAAAACAAAAAAACAAAAAAAAAGAGTCTTGATGTAGGGATTCAGAGATAAAAGAATATTTCTTTCTCAAGAAATTTGCAGCCCAGTGATGGAGGGATAGAAAATAAGTACATAAATAATCATGATGTCTTATAATGTTCCTGGAATGAAAGGAAATACAGACACCTGGGCTTACAGGAAAGAAGAAGGATTCAAATGATGCATAAAGGTATATTTGAGAGTGTTTGGTGGCTGATTTAGTCAGTTGTTTTTCATGAGAAACAAATGTTGGATGTCCTTAGATTTTAGGTCTGGTTAATTGGGCAGACTTTGATACATTAACAAGAAATGAACCAGAGTTAAGACCAATCTTAAGAAATAGAAGGGAAGTGTACAAGTTTCATTTAATCTAGAACACCGTTGATCACTGAAGAGAGACTTGAACGGCAATGAACTATGTTATTTAAGCACAGATGTCATAGTGATTCAAATAAATATGGCCCTCACAGACTAGTGTGTTTGAATGCTTGGTCCATAGGGAGTGGCACAATCAGGAGGTGTGGCCTTGTTAGAGTAGTTGTGGCCTTGTGGGAGAAAGTATGTCACTGTGGGGTGGTTATTGATGTCTCCTATGCTCAAACTACATTGTGTATGGCATACAGTCTCCTTCTGCTGCTTTCAGATCAAGACGTAGAGCTTTTGTCTCTTTCTTCAGTGCCGAGTTTGCCTGAATGCCACTATGTTTCCTGCTATGATTGTAGTGGATTAAACCTCTGGAACTATAAGCCAGTCCCAATTACATGCCTTTCTTGTAAAAGTGTCCTGAGTCATGGTGTCTTTTCAGAGCAATAAAACCCTAACTAAGAAGTTGGTGGCAGGGACTGAGATATTGCTGCAATAAGCCTGACTCTGCTTTTCTTTGGAGGAATATTGATTTGGGGATTTTGGGTTAGGAAAGCAGTGTAATTTTTTAAGTGGTACTTAATGGGCCATACCAGTAAGAACATGGAAGGCAATGGTGCTGAGTGGCAAGATGGAAGGTAAGCTTTCATCTTGTGAAAAGGATTTAAAGAACAGTTTAGGTTCAGGCATGGTGGTCCATAGCTTTAATCTAAGCTCTCAGGAGAAAGAGTCATGCAGATCTCTGAGTTCAAGGTCAGCCTGGTCTGCAGAGTAAGTTCCAGGACAGCCAAGCTTAGACAGTGAAGAAAATCATAGAAAACAGAAAGCTGGTGAAGGTGTTATTGAATGAAAGGGCCATGTTCGAGCACCAGGACACAGCCAGAACTTTGCAGCTTCATTCACATGATTCTAGGTTTAGAGTCAAGGAGTGTTCCTGTATGGAGGTCCTGAGAAGCCACTGCACGAAGCTAGTGATCCCAGGATTTTGGAGATACCAGAGTCATGGGATACCTGCCAAGGAAAGCTGCTAAGAGGAGTGGAACCAGCCCAAGAGAGAGAAGTATGTTGTAATCAATAAAGCTGAAAGGAGTTGGAGATCTGAATAGAGTTCTGACTTCAGAGATGGAAATGCAGAGTTTGAAGTTTGTCCAGCTGGTTTTTAGTCTTGCTTTGGTCCAGTAAGTATTTCCTCATTATTCTCCCTCTCCTACATTTTAGAATGGTAATATATATCATACACTTTATATTGGAAGTATGTGATCTGTTTTTAAAATTTTGACTTACAGGAGATTATAGTTAAAAGATTATATGACTCTCAGAAGAGACTTCAAACTTTGGACTTTTAAGCAAGTTTGAGACTGTTATAGACTATGGGGACTTTTGAAGTTAGACTGAGCACGGTTCAGCATTACAGGATGGCTATAAGGCTATGGGGGGCCAGGGAGTGTCATGTGGTGATCTGAATAGGAATGACCCCCATAGACTCATGTATTTGAATGCTTAGCCCATGGGAAGTGGCACTATTAGAAGGTGTGGCCTTCTTGGAGTAGGTGTGATCTTGTTGGAGAAAGTGTGTCACTGCAGGTGACAGTTTTGAGGTCTCCTGTGCTGAAGCTGGTACACAGTCTCCTTAAGCCACCTTCAGATCAAGATGGAATTCTAAGTTCCTTCTCAAGCATCCTGTCTGTCTGCTTGTTTCCGTGTTTCCCACCATGATGATAATGGACCAAACCTCTGAATCTGTAAGCCAGCCCCAACTAAATGTTTTCCTTTATAAGAGTTGCCTTGGTCATGGTGTCTCTTCACATCATTAAAACCCAAACTAAGACAGAAGTCTCATAAAGAATGCTCTTTACACCTACCAAAACAACTACTTTCAAGGTGACTACTATGGGAAGTACTTTGCAAGATACTTAATTACAAAGTTCAATAAATAGAATCTTTGGGAACTATATTTATGGTTGTAAATCAATAGAGTTATTCTGCCAAACGATTCCTATTATAAGAGAGGTGCAAGTGAGTCTGGAAGACCAGCAGAGGTTTCCAATCAATCTTAGAAGTGGGCAGCATTCAGTACTCAAAAACTGATGTCTGTACTGAAGGTACAAAGTTAAATAGAAGTTCTTTGGGCACAAAGAAACATTTGTATCTTGCATCCATTATTTTCTCATGTGATCATGGAACTCCCTCTGCTTCCTTGTTTTTGGTAATTAACATGATGATTACAGCAGCTCTATAATATCTGGCTAGAGGTACTTCTAAGAAATAAATGCAAGGAGACATGGAGACCAAGGGACAACTGATGTACATATAGCTAGCATCAGATAGGAGAATGTGCTCAGCTAGCATCAGATAGGAGGAACGCAGTTTGTAGAGATGGTATAAGGAGGAAATTACAGATAATAGTTATAGGAAACATGAATGTCTGAAAAGTCAAACCAGTGGAGTTATTTGGAAATTATTAATAACACACCTTGGCTAGAGTTTAAACTGTGAGGCAGGAAGTGGCCAGAAGTAGGTCTGGTGAAGCTGGCAGAGGGGAAGTCGTGTAGCCTTGGGGGTCATTTCTCACATAGGGGCAGCTTATGATTTTTAAATAAATATTTTATTTTACCTCTCTCTCTCTCCCTATCTCTCTCTCTCTCTCTCTCTCTCTCTCTCTCTCTCTCTCTCTCTCTCTCTCTTTCTGTGTGTGTGTGTGTGTTTGGGAGGTGGTGATGCACACATAAGCACAGGTGCCTATGGAGACCACCAGTGGGAGTTCGGGAGTCAGATACCCTGGAGTTAGAGCTGCATGCAGATGTGAAGCATCTGTGATGCTGAAACTGAACTCATGTTCTCTACTGTGGAGCCATCTCTCCAGCCCTATTTATGAGGTTTAAGAGAGTAAGAGATGATCATATTTCTCTTATGAGACATTCTTACCAGGAGCTTTCTGAATTATGAGGAGAACTAAGAGAGGGTGAACACTCAGTATGGAAACACTGACAATCTGTGTATAAGACTATGAAAGGTCAGAGTCAGAGGAAGACTGACAGGGATACATTTAAGCAGTTAACCTTTAAAATATGTAGAAAGAAACGCAAGTATATCACTGTCGCTGGATAGAGCCATGCTAACAGTTCCTGGGCACCAGAGAGATGACTTTACTCTAGCCAGCCCCTAGTCTAGAACAGAGGAGGAGACTCAAATGTGGTGGATTTGGCGCTGTAATTTCAAAGTGTCTAAATGGAAATGCTCAAATGGAGCTGAGAAGACATAGAGCTACAGGTGACATCCATAGCACTTAATCAGAAGAGAATGATCCACGGAAGCCTTGCTGACTGGGGAGCCTAATGGGCAGGGACAAACCTCTGCTGAGCTCCAGGGAAAGAAGAGAAGTTCTTATGAGAAACACAAATGTGGCAAAAGAGTTTGCCTCCAAAGGAGACTTCATTTAGAAAACAAGCCAGCAAGTATTCACTAAGTTACTTTTACTTTTACAAGTAAAAGTAATGTTACGAGTAATGTTTAATTGTAGCATTTTTAGAAATAAAAATTGCTCTTATTGTTTTTCTTCACCTTTCTTCGTCGTGCTTCCTCCCTCCCACCTGTCCCCTCCTCCCTCCCACGTGTCCCCTCCTCCCTGTCCTCCCATTAGCTTCCTTTCCATTTTCCTGCCACTTGGAATTGTATTGTCCCTATCCCAGACTTTCATCAACACCTCTTCTTTTCCTCTCACGGTCTCTACCTAGTTTTATTCTCTTAACACACACACACACACACACACACACACACACACACACACACACAGATATGCACTTGTAAACACACACATTAACAGAATCTGCATATGAGCAAATGTCTGTTTTTTCTGATAGTGGATCAGGTTTTAGGCACATCCATTTTTAAAAGCAATTTATAATTTCATTTTTCTAAGTCATGAAGTGAAATCTCATTGTATATCTATGTACCTATACACACACATTTTTATTATCCACTCTTCTATTTATGGACATCTAAAATAGCTTCATTTTCTCTCTGTTACAATAGTGCCACAGCAGACATGGAGAGATGATCACCTTCTCTCACTAGCATTGCAACCCACAGACACATGCACAGGACAGTGTGTGTGACGTGGGCCAAAGACTGCCATTGCACTTAGCAAGGACTTCCAATGGCCACCCTGATGGGACTGGTTTCTATAGATTTGTAAATGTAAATTCTGGAAGACAAAAGAATTAAGAATGGATGGTGACTGAAACAAAAGGAATAGTGATAGTAGGTAAATTGAGCATATGTAGAAAAAGGGAGACAAATAGGCAGAAGGGACTAGTAAGAGGAGGTGAAAACAGAAAGTAAGAGAGAAGGCTGATCGGTTTGGGCTACATGCAGACCCTGGTGTGTGTGTGTGTGTGTGTGTGTGTGTGTGTGTGTGTGTGTGTGTGTGTTAATGTGTGTTGCCCAGCTGTAGATAGAGTGGGTGGATTATTCACATAAGGAGTATCCTGAAATCATAGACATACAAATTGCTTTATATAGAGAGAAGACTGCATTTATATACTCAGCAATATATGTGAATATGTGTGTGTGTGTGTGTGTGTGTGTGTCTGTGTGTGTGTGTGTGTGTGTGTAATTCTGCCTATAGAGAAAGAGGCGGGTGCATGGAAATGGCCAGAAAGAGGAAAGGGAAGGGGGAAATAACATAATTAAATTTTAATTTCAAAATATTTCCTATTAAAGATAAGTAATACATTTGTGTGTAAAATTTTTGTGCAGAGCTGTCTTACACTTGATAACCATTGGAAAGTACTTGTATTCTCACTTATTTTAAAAGCCCTTAGCTTTACCTTATGAAAGATACTTAAAATGACTGTTTCACAGCCATTGTCTGATTCTTCTAATATCTGAATGATCTTAAGGCTGACACAGCTTGACTGTTTTTTTTTCTTTAGAAGGAGTCCCACTTTTCAAGTGCTTTCTTTAACTGTGGATAACTGTGGTTGGCATCCACATATTTTCAGCATTGTGTCATGTCAGGACAGTGTGATCCTTGCTGTCATTATTCCCCATGGTTTCCATTTCAGTGCCTGCCTGACTAACATTCCTCAGGGAGGAACTGTGATCTGTAAATGTAAGCTGAAATAAACCCTTTCCTCCCTAAGTTGCATTTGGTCTTGGTATTTATCACAGTAACACAAAGCAAGGTAGAAGACCACACCACATCCTCTCCTTGCCTACCTCATCCACACTGCTACGTTTGAGCCTTTTAGAATTGATGGGCCCATCCCCACCCCAGGACCATTGCACATGTTACCCTCTGTCCACATTTTCCATCTCTGTCTCTGCCTCAGGCAGATCAAATAATAACCGTTGACCTTTCGTGTGAACAGCCCTCCCCTCAAGGCTGTACTTACTTTTACCTTTGCTTGTATAATTTGTTATGTAGTGGTTGTCATGGTCTACAATTGCATTCTTTTCTAGTTTGTGTCTGCTATAGTGTACACAAAGCCAGAAATTTCTCAAGGTCAGATTGTAAAACTCCCTTGTTTGAATAATAGACCCATGACACAGAAATCAAGGCTCAGCATATAATAGACGCTGGGCAAATCCTTGTTGTAGCTGCTCAACTATCAACACGACACATAAAATCCTCTCTAATCATGGAGGATGTGAAGAAAGGGTGGCAAGGTCTCTAGTGAGCTGAACAAAGGAAAACTTGACCTCTTGGGCAAAGGATTGTAATATAATATTCTAAAAGTTAGTTTTTTTTAATACTTTAAAGATATTTACATATTGTAGAGTTGAAAATTACTGTAACTCATTAATAAAGTTTTCAAATACCACATCTTCAGTCCTACAAAGAAAAATTCTACTGTTCAAAGGCAGACACAGAAATCCCAAGAAGGGGTATTTTCTATTTCTTTCTTGTCACATGGTTCCTAGGCATGTAGAAGTAGTGACAAGAAAAAAAATGCAAATCATGAGACTGGACTCATGGAATATTGTGCTCTAGTCAATGTTCAGCATACTTTGAGGTTGGGCTTACATCACGTCCCGCATTTTAATCCATGTCCTATATTCCAGAAACATGTTCCTATTTGTTATTGTGCTTTCCAGCCCTTTAGAAGAACGCACCAGAGCTTAGACACTGGAGGATTTAAGGTCTCATACTGATGGTTCAGTTGTTAACATGTATTTATCTAGTGGTCATATTTGCTATGACTATAGTATAGGAAGCTTTAAGGTCTTGCTTTGTACACCGAGAATTTTGAAAAAAAAGAAACAAAAATGGAAAGTGAAGTGCATAATGACTGTCGTGTCTTCTTCATTTATAAAATGCTTACATTGAATTTTATGATCATGGCCAGAAGGAAGGAATTGTCAAGTTCCTTGATTTTACATGTATTTGAGATATGAGAGTTCTCTACAAAGGCATCTATGGATCAGCCACTACTTTTCAAATGACACAGACAGGTGATCAATAGGTTGGTTTGATAAGGAAGCCAAAGGGAATGGCATGAATACTGTCAATGAAGTGGTATTCACCTTGCTAGCTCTGGAGATCTATCCATAAGCTGCACACAGCCCCAAGTAGAAGTTGTGTCCCCTCCTTTATGTGTGGTCTCTCGATCATTAGCATCTGGCAGCTTAATACAAATGTTTGAAGCCATCTCAGGTCAACCGACTCGGGAACATCAGGGGCACTCCTCAGCTCTCAGTCTCAAGTCCTCCAAGTGACTCTGGTGTAAGAGGTGTTTGATATTTCTGTGATCAATGCTTTCAGGAGGTAGATGGACTAACATGCAGATCTTCCCAAAAATGATAGAAGGAAATGGAGGTGGAAAGCTTCCAGGTCTTGGTCACTAAGAACGTGCGTCATAAGTAGAAGGCCAAATAAAGTTTCCTCTGCTCTTCTCTATGCAAAGTGGGGGAAGGCAGAGACGTTCAAACCAATCCCGTGATTGATAAGGGCCAGTGGGACTCAAGTGTAGTGCACTGTTCCCAGCTCTGTCAGCCTCTCTGTCTCTAGCTGTCTGTCTGTGTCTGTCTGTCAGTCTCTGTCTCTCTTTCTCTGCTACCCAATGCCACTTACGAAGCAGTGAAAAAGAATGACTGGTGTTCATAAACTTTGAAACCTTAGGCCAGACATAGGCAGCAAAGGTGCCAAGTTGACCAGACATAGGCAGCAAAGGTGTCAAGTTGAGTTTGAAGACTGTACTCGATTCATGCAGTAGCTAGTTACGAACAGTTCAGACGAGTTCCA
>NW_022196915.1:90028057-90032860 GCF_008632895.1 Mastomys coucha | reverse complement strand
GCAGTTGCTCACTACTGTTTTCCGTGGTCTCCACCATCCGGTATGTCTGAGGTGGTCACTCTGCTGCTCTTTTCATAGGGGAGATTGCTCTTTTATGCTGGAATCAAAGGTGAGAAAATGCAAGAGCCTAGTGTTAGCTTCTTTTTAAAAAGTGGGAGAGTGGGTATGGAGAGACAGGAAGAATCTTTCTATTTTTTTTATTTGATAACCACAGAAAACTTATCTTAAAAAAAATAGTAAGAACAAAAACAAATAAATGACAAGACTTGATGTGACTTGTCAAATTGAGAAAAAAATGGAAAGGGGCATTGAGGAATGAATAGAAGTTTTCCTTGTGAGAACTCACTGCTAACAGTTATTCATTCAATGACGTGTGGCCATTGGGGCAGTTTGTCATTTTGGATGTTTTTGCCTTTTTCCTCCTTGCAATTAAAATCATTTGATAATCTTTCATCATAGGGTCACGTATCATATGGCCATGTTGTTTAGGGCTACATTTTAATTACCTTGGCCTGAGGCTCTCCTCCAGCCCAGGGGTACCTAGAAGTCCTTTTTAATAAGGAGCTTGTGCTCTAGGCTCAATGCAAAGCCACAGCCACTCATATGAAAATGCAGAGCAGAGCTACATTCCATAAAGCAGAAGCCCAGGGAAAACCAGTTAACCCTCCATGTTCTGAACTCTGCCTGCTTCCTTGAGGGGTTCGTTATGAATGAAGGCTGTGCTCGGACACTGAAATATTTAAAGGTGAGGAGCAAAAGGCACTGGACTGTATGGAACCTTCTGTGCGGATGTTTGTGCATTTTCCAAACTAGCTGCTTCCGGAAAAGGCCAAGGCTGGGCAGCCCTTCTGTAACGGTGCAGGCCACCCCACTGCAAACAGAGGCGAAAGGCACCTCTGGCCTTGGTGAATGTGGGGCCTTCTCAAGTGGTATTTGGTCCTGAATTTACAGTCAATTTTAACTCAGCTGTAGACAAATTCCTCACCCCAGAAGTCATTCTAGGTCCTGATGGTGTGTGCCAAGCACAGAATGGGTGAATCGGTGTACACCTGCTGGAGGATTCTTAGTGCCAGGAACCTGCCCCCAGCTCCACTCAGCTGTGTCTGCGTGTGCGTGTGCTGGGGAGAGCTTTTCAACCAGGCAGGAAGAGTGTAAAGGCATCCCCTCTTAGCTGGAGGCCGGGAACGAGGATGTAAGTATGATTGCTGCTGACAGCTAATGGAGTGTCTGAGCTGGAGACATTGCTTTCAGATCCCAGGTACTCCGGTTCTCATGCCAGAAAAATCTCTCCTAGGGAACTGATTGATCTTTCAAACAAAAATGACTAAATTGGCCAAGTTTTTTTTTTCCCCCCTTTTATCTTAGTTCTCTTTCCTAAAACCAAAGACAGATGGTGATTTAAAGGTAAAATGGTGACTGGGCTATAAAAGGGAGAAGCTGGGCACCCCAAGGGCCTTTCTAGAACCTTTGCTTTGGCAGAATGAATGGCTGCAAGATGCAAAGGAAACGCGAAGGGCTGCCACACTGGGCAGAAAGCAACTGCTCAGGCTCACACTTCAGGCAGAGTGCTCCAGGGAGTGGCCAGTTGTCTAGAGAGGTGGTACCTAGGTTTTATAGCATCAATGGGCATCACTAGGGATAACTCTGGCGGGGAGGTATTATGAAAATAAATTAAGACTTGGAGTACGAAGTGGTGGGGCTCACATAGCTACAACTCTCTTGTCCACAGTCCACATGCTTCGCCTCCTCAGATACTGTGGTTTGTGCTTCTCTCCTGTGCCTATGTCTGGCTACTTTTTCAAGGTTCCACGCTTAAGCTTCTGGTTGCCCACTGATTTCAGGTCTTCAGCAAAAATTCTCTCCAAGGATTTTCAGTTTTGCACAATTACTATGTGTTGTAGCTGTAACTGACTCCTTAATAGTGACTCATACCCCTCTAAGTTTGACTCATATTTATTTATTAGCTGAGTGTCCAGTGGTATTTTAGGCACAGGGATGAAGTAGGAAGTAGACAATAAACAAGGGCACCTGTCTTTATCATATGCTGGAATCAGTCATTTAGAGGTGGGGCGGAGATGGAGGCAGTTTCCAAGGAAAAATGCGGGAGGTTGGTGGTTATGTAGAACCTTCTAAAAATGATGTATAAGAATAAGACAGGAAAGTCACACGAGATATGCACCATCTTGTTCTTGCTTGATAGTTTGGGCAGTGGAGGGCTCACCAGAGATCTTCCTGGAAAGTACAGATGAAAGGCTGGGAATGAAGGCCAGAGGAGGGACAGGAAGGAAATGCATCCATTTTATTTTGATCCTCTATTGTCTAACACACAGGAGACATTTCATAGCTCTTGGACGTGGATATGAGCTTCATTTGGGGGGGCCGTGGCACCTTCTGTGTTAACATCTTTCATAGCAACTGCCTGTTTCTGCATTAAATCTGTCTGTACAACTATTTAGCCTCACCACACCGGCTTTCTGTGAAGGAAAGGGCTCTTGTATATTTGTTGTTTGTGGTCTGAGAACACAACATCATTTCTGGTGTCTTGTAGTATTTCAAAAATGATATATATTTTTAAATATTTTTATTAATACTTTGAGAATTTTACATAACATATTTGTTTATATTCACTCCTGACTCCTACTTTTCCCTCCTTCTAGTCTGCTCTCCATTCCTATAATCCTTTCCCTGAAAAGTCATGTGATTATAGGAAGCTGTCTTCCAGTTAGGTAGCATGGGATGGATGGAGTATTTGCCAGACAATCATGTTTACATTACCTTTGTCCTAAATTTTGACGAATGTTTCAGGTCAAATCAGGAATAACCTAAGTGAACACATAGAAAGGGATTTTAAACATAATTCAGCCTTGGATAACACAGTAAGAAAATTATAACTGAAAGACACGAGAAAACAAAATTTAGAGTTACTTACAAGAGTACAATTCAAGTATTAAGACTTATACAAAACAATAGCAACCATTTGCTAGAGGCCTTTTATTTTTACAGACACCATGGTAAAAGGTATGCCTACCTATATGAACCTTAATTTCCAAACAATCTTATTAGGCATGCACCATTATTTTACATTCTGTAGGGAATAAGACACCGAAAGCTTGGAGACAATGCATTTTCCAGGCATCGCATAGGTAGAGGCCTCTGCCTGGTTTAAGAACTGGACTCTTTGTTACTGTGTTTTTCTGTCTCAGAGTGGGACTTTGACATAAACCTTTTGCTAATGTAGTGGGGCTTTAGCCAAGTCCCCAGTCTATCTTTTAGGAACTTCAGTTTTACTCTCTAAAATCACAGTGCCCACAATGGAAGGGACTATGGCTCAGTTGATAATGTGCTTGCCACACAAGTGTGAAGACCTGAGTTGGGGTCCCCAGATCCTACATAAAAGTCTGGGCATGGTGCACACATCTGCAGTCCCAACACTGAGATCACTCCTACTACCTAATATCAATGAGGAGGTTTTGTTGTGTAGACACCAAAGTCAAAGGCATTTGCATTGACCTATGATCGTCCTTTATTTTCAAACATATTGATACCACAGTGCTGAAACCAAAGCAAAGGAAAACAAAATAGCAACAAACTGAGCTGACGGGCTTTTCCTGTAAGCAAGTCCAACGGGAAAGCTGGGTGGAGAGCCGAGAGTTCTAGCACTTAACTGCTGTGCTCAGCAGGAGGATTTTTCCATGAATTCCAAGGCAACTTGGGCTTCCTGGTGGTGAGTTCCAGCCAAACAGAGCTACCGAATGAAATCCTGTCTCACAACCAAAACCACACAACAAACCAACCAACGTCTAAGGGTTGTTCTTAAATAATCAATCCTTGTCGCTGGTAGGCAGGACACCTGAGAAGAAATGTCATTGGAACAAGGAGTGCTATGCATCCACGGTAACCCCACTGCCTCCCCACGGCCGTTAGCTCTTTTTTCTCATCCCTATTTGCTCGCTCTCTGACAGCCAGCTTGCTTCATTTATTTCCCATGTTCTGCAAACCTTAGATGAGGTGGCCAGCACTGAGTCAGCGGAGCTGGACCTTCACTTGGGCCCAGTTCTCAGCAGCTGCTGAAGCGCTGCGCTTGCCTACAGCGATGTGCCAGCTGTCTCTGACTGCATCGCACCACAGTAATGCGAACAACTGGAAGCCATAATGTGTCTCCCCATTTGCCTAACAATCCCAACATGGACAATAACTCAGAAGACTGAAGATTTGTGCTGTAATTTAATAAACCCCATGCACATTTCTACAATTGAGTATCACATCTGTGCAATGGATCCTGGAAGTATAATATTCTTTTATAAGGGACCATTAACCAATCTTAAGTTTATAGGTTTCCTTAAATCTTTTTCATCAGCTGTTAAACTACAGTAAAGAGAAAATTGCCTCTTATGAGACAAGGGATAGTAAAATACAAAGACTGTGATTAAACGTCAATCAATTAAGGATGATAATATAATAAAATGCTGACTGATGATTAAGATGATTTTCTAGGAGAATTTTATAAGCAATATTATGATTTTTTTTAGAATGTACTAAAATACATTTCAGTTAGATCAGTTTATACATGAGTCCTTGATCTATATTTTTACATTAAAAAAAAGGAATCATAAGAATTATTCCTCAGGTAGAGAGAGATCCCAAAATTGGCCTTGAATCTCTAAAATACTAAAAGGTATTTTTTTCCCAGCTTCTTGTTTTACTATTCCCCAGTCTAGAAAATTTTAAATTTGTTTCTGAGCAGAATAAATAAGAACATTTTGTTTCAAGTAGTTTTCCTCCAACATGTGTAGCTGGGTAACA
>NW_022196915.1:90018057-90025557 GCF_008632895.1 Mastomys coucha | reverse complement strand
TGTGGTGGTTGGCTTTGCTTCCTGTGCCCCTGGGGCCTTACTCAGCGTCTTTAGCTTTACTCAGGTGTCTTGAGCTTGAAGGGGATCCCCAACATTTTTTCATAGCACTTTTAGGGTATTGGGTCTTTTATCGAGGTCCTTGATCCATTTGGACCTGTGTTTTGTGAAGGGTGAGAGGTAAGGATTTATTTTCATTTTTCTTTATTTTGAAATCCAGTTTTCCAAGTACCATTTCCTCAAGATGGTTGTTGTTGCTCCAATGTATATTTTTTGACATCTTTGTAACACAAGGACAACAACAAAAACAGCAACAACTACAACAAACTCAGGCAAGTGTTGTGTGGCCTTATACCTGGTCCTCCCTTCCATCCCACTGACAGAGGTTGTGCCTCTGTACCACATCATTTGTTTTCATTACTACAGCTCTGTCCTATAGTTTGAAATTAAGTGTGTTGACATATGCCACAGTGTCCTTTTTGTTTGGATCGCTTTACTATTCTTTGTGCCTCCAATAAATTTTGGATTGTTTTTCCTATGTTTGTAAAGAACAGCCTTAGAATGTTTATTGGGATTACATTGGGCCATCTTTGCAAAATTAATTCTTCTAACCTATGAGCATTGGATATATTTCTGTCATCTTGGTGTTTTCTATGATTTCTATCTTCAGTGCCCTAAAATTTTCATTGCCGAGGTCTTCAATTTCCTTCATTATATTTATCCCTGGTGTGTGTGTGTCTGTGTGTATGAGTGTGTGCCTGTGTGTGTAAATGTGTGTGTGCACACATGTGTGGGTGTCTGTAAGTATATATATATGTGTGTAGGCATGGGTGTGTATGTGAGTGTGTGTATGTGTGCACATGTGTGTCTCTATTGTGTGTGTGAACCTGTGTGCCTCTATTTTGTGTGTTTGTGTGTCTGTGTCGGTGTGCACATGTGTGCCTCCCTGTGTGTGTGTGTGTGATGAGGTTGTTTCCCTGACTGGACTTTTCAGTATGTTTGTCATTAATGCTAGGAAGGCTACTATGTTATGTGTTCACCTGGCATCCTGCCACTTTGCTGGACCTCATTAGCAGCTCTAAGAGGTTTTTAGTCAGTCTCTTACATTTAGAATCATATTATCTGCAATCTGTACCTCAATGTCTTGTTTTTCCTTGTATATATTAGTTAAGATCTCAAGCATTGCCCGGGCAGTGGTAGCGCATGCCTTTAATCTCAGCACTTGGGAGGCAGAGGCAGGCGGATTTCTGAGTTTGAGGCCAGCCTGGTCTACAGAGTGTTCCAGGACAGCCAAGGCTACACAGAGAAACCCTGTCTCTGAAAAAACAAAAACAAAAAAAAATACCATTCATTAAAAAAAAAAAAAGATCTCCAGCATTGCACTGAATAGAAGTGGAGAGAGGGGACACTTAGCCTGACTTCTGGTTTTAGTGGGAATACTTTGAAGGTTTTTCTTTTTTTATCATTTTTTGCAGTTGAAGAAATTGATATGATGGCTTGAACATTTTTTTTCTACCTCGA
Organism: Mastomys coucha; assembly: GCF_008632895.1. Taxonomy (NCBI): domain Eukaryota; kingdom Metazoa; phylum Chordata; class Mammalia; order Rodentia; family Muridae; genus Mastomys; species Mastomys coucha. The sequence continues at coordinate 90,024,039 of NW_022196915.1, read as the reverse complement.
ACAACAAATGATATGAAATACTTTGAAGCCATTGCTTTGGCTTCTGTGATGATTAATTTTATTTATCCACTTAGATAGGAGGCAATGGTGGTGATTTGTTTAGGTAAACATCAATCTAGATTTTACTACAAAGGTGTTGTTAAGTGTTGATATTATTCATCATCAATAGATTCCAGATTTGTACAGGGAGGAAATTCCTATTCTTCACTACAACACAGAAATCCGACCTAAGATCCTAGGATTCAGACTCAAGACTGCAACAATAATTAGCATCTAAACTTCCAGATAGCCAGTTTGTTCTACTGATTTCATCTCTGCCATCTCCCATAATCATGTGAGACAGTCCTTCTAAATAAATCACACACACATACACACACACACACACACACACACACACACACACACAGAGAGAGAGAGAGAGAGAGAGAGAGAGAGAGAGAGAGAGAGAGAGAGAGAGAGACTTACATATGTCCTGTTGTCTTTCTCAGGAGATCCAGGAATAATACAATAACTTTGTGAGAATACGCTGTTAGGCAGTCGGGCCTAAGCATCTGAAGCTGAGATCTTGGGTACCAGTTGGGCTGAAATGGCTGCCATAAAATATAATAACATTGTGATGCCACACAATTTGCTGCAGACCGAATGTCTTCAAATAACAGAAATTGCTTTTATAGTTGTAGAGATCAGAAGTTGGACATGAAGGTGGCAGATGTACTGGGGTCTCCAGAAAGAGCAGAGGAGCTGAAGACATCTGTACTGTGCTTTTTCTTCGTTTTTGTGGCTGCCATCAGTCCTTAGTGTACTTTGGCTTGCAGATATGGTGTTCTGTCTTCTGCCTCCTGTGTCTCTACATTGTTTTTTCTCTTAGGTCTCTGTATAAAAACACCCCTCAAGGGACTATCCTAACTCAGAACAATTTTTACTTCAAATACTTACATGAAGTATATCTGTAAATATACCTATTTTAAATTAGCATACCATTTTAGGTTTCATGTGAACATATATTTTAAGGGATATATTAAGCCTACTCCAACAAAATAAAATGTGAAATATTGACAGTACCTTTTCTAATTACTGGTACAAGTAGTATTACAAGGTTTTGTTTGTTTTATACCATCAAGCTTGTTCATCCTACAATTATATTTTTGACATATGCTAATTTAATTCCAATGAGAGTCCTGGGGCCCAAGTCTCTTCTATATTTAGGCAGCAAACGTTCCTGGGATTGCATGTTCTTGAGGATAATAACGAGACTAATTTCATTGACTTTGCTGTGGACACCATGAAAGCTTTTTTCAATAACAATGTTCCAATCCATAAAATAGACCCAAGCAGCTGATGGATTGATGTGTGTACAGTTTGCCTTCCTGTGTGTTTCCATCTCTCAGAATTTGAGGAAAGTTAGATGATCAATAATTTTGACCTACACGCTCGACTAAACTTGTGTGGCTGCCTGCTCTCTAGAGATATGCTATTTTCTTGGCACTGAATGATCTGTGAAGTGTCTGGACCAAAGTGACTAAAATTCCCCTCATTCACGTCAAGCTTCAAAGAACAGATTAAAGACCAGTTCTCTTCCTTGGTTGCCTTGACATCAGACTCTTGTGGTCACTTCTGCTGATGTCAGCCCTCCCGTCTCCAGCTATCACCATCGTTTTCCTACAGAGATGGATGGCTGAGTAGCTGCCTGGAGTAGCTATCCATCACATATGCCTTTGGATGATCAGGGCCATGCTTGTGGTTCTGAATTCAGCAGCAATTAAGTACAGGCCGCATCCAGTGAAATGGTCCTTTTGAGCCATCCCCAGATAATCAGATCCTGTGAAAGGCTTTGTATTTGTTTTAGAACTCTACCACCTACTCACCTCTCAAGGCTGAGAAGTGAAACTGCAAACAATAAGAAAATCAAAAATAGGAAAAGGATGAAAAAGGGAACACAAATACTCAGTAACTGGGACAGTGGTGCCTAGTGGATCCTGTGCTTGTTGATGTTGTCACAGGTAGCTGCTATGTGTACCTGGGATTGATGTAAAAAACACAATTCTTTCATTGGTGAAAGGAATGAGATCCATTTAATTAGATGTACCAATGTGGGCTAGAAGAGGACTGCTACTCACTAATAAGAAAAACCTATTTTTTTTTCATGTCCTCCAACATAGGAAAGAAAGGCGCACGGATGCCTTATTACTAAGCCTTCCAGGAGTCCGGCTTGCCCCCAGAGCACACACTTGCTGCTGTCATTTACCCAGCCCTTGTTAGGTGGGAGCTACAGCTGAATGTGGACTGCAAACACATGCACAGAACATGTAGCTCTGAGATAAGGACTTTTGGAGATCAAGGATTCATATTACTGACCTTGTGCACTAAAATTCCATTTTTTTTTCTAAATCAGGAGAGATAAGATGTCATAATTGTAAAAGAAAAAAGATTCATGTATTAAAAAGATAAGAGGTGGGCAGGAGAGATGGTTCAGTGGCTAAAGAGCATTGACTGCTCGTTCATCCAGAGATCCTGAGTTCAATTCCCAGCAACCACATGGCGGCTCACAGCCATCCGTTGGTAGCCAGGGTGACTCTTCAGAGCCCACAGCACCATGGCAATTGCTTTCTCTCTGCACAGATAGCCATTGAGCAAACAACAAGTTTGCATTTATCTGGGGATACAAAACCTCCACTTGTGGAATATACTGATTTATGCCTTCTCTCCATTTCTAGCCTCCATATGTTGTGTCTCTGAGGGTGGCTCATAGAAGACCTAGCAAACTGGTCTCTTACAGAATACCCTGAAAGCCTCCTACATCCTTCAAAGTAGAGGGCTCCACAGGGGAGACTTCTGGAGGCTGCATCAGGGCCCCCCTTCTGTCTTCCTTGTGAATTTGATTATAAAGACAAGGAAGGGCTGACAAAGAAAGCAAGGGGTGGGGAGAGAGGCTCATCTTCTCAAGGTAACTTTTAAAATAGGATTTCAAACATTTATATTTGTGTAATATAGTTCATAGTCAGCGTATTTTTATTCACTGACCTATTGAAAGTCTTTATCTATTTTAGAGCCTCTGTGTTTACTGAGACTCATTAGACAGGGAGATAGTTTAAATGCTGTGAGGACAACCAGTCGTATTACATTATGACAGCAGCTAGCACCATTTTTCATTCTGCATAACGCTATTCTGATTGAAAATCCATAGTCTGCTGTTAACTCTGAACCTCCCTTTCCAAAGAATGGACAAAGCAAGTATTATGGTTTGTTTTTTCCTTTTAGAATTACTATTCTGTGGAGATCAGTATTCTGAAATGTACCAAGTTGATCTACTTATTTCAATCACAATGTCTATTACCCATAAGAATGTGCCAAGATTTAAAGGTTCACGGTAGCCGGCTGTCTTTTGATCATAGCTCTAGTTGTCCTTGCCTGGAATAGGGGAGAAAGCTTCAGCAGAGGAGGGCTGGATGCTGATGGAACCCTGAATGTGGAGAAAGCCTAGGCAGAGGGCTGATAGATGCTGAATCTCAGTACTTTCTTTACTGCAGGTTTATTTAGGCATGATGTCTAAGACGTTCTGAGGCTGTATATGAAGACTTACTTATCATGAAGGCACCTCGTATGAAAGTAACCATGGTAAGAAAGACATTTTCATTGTGAGACCTAGCATCTTAGCATAGGTCAAGGCGGGGCTGAGGGCAGCCTGTGAGTCCCTGTGCAGGAAGCCACCATGGAAGGCCTGCAGGTAGGCTGGATGGAAAGCAATGCCTTCCTAGGAATCAACCAGAGTGACAGAAAGCATCCTGAAAACAGCTTGGTTGACAGGCCTCATGGGACTGGGATAAAGAGCAAGGAGGAGTTCAGGTAGGAACAGCATGCGGTAGTGTAGATGCATAGACATATACATACATGGAAGTAATACCACCTTATTAAACATCATTTCAAGATGCCCTCTCATCTTAACTACATGTCATGGTTCTTTTTAATCAGCATATCAGACTGGCCAAACCTTAGTTAATTTATAATTTACTCATTAAAAGAAAACCATTTTATCAATTCTTTGTGAATATCACATCATGTACCCCAATCCCATTTATCTCTCTGTCCCTTCATATCCACCCTCTGCCTTTGTGACATACCCCCCCCACACACACACAAGGAAAAGAAAATACAGTAGAATTAAAAAGGAAAAAACTTGTTCTTGGAAGCTACAAGTGTAAATGTAAGTGGAAGTGTATCCTACAGTCTCTCTTTTCATACACATTTACTTGCAAATGTTCACTGCAATAATTCATTTGTCTATTTTGAGTTCTCTGGCTTCTGTTTCACTATTAACACTGGAGGAATCCTCTTTGTTAGGATATCTGTCAGATATCCTGTTGTTGTCTTGTGTCGTGGGGATTCTGCAGCTTGAATCTGCAGGACCCGCCCTTTCATGTGCTCCAGCAGCTCATAGATGGAGTAGATGTTGGGGTGGGCCAACTCAAAGCCCTGGATCTGGGCCTGGGTAGTAGCTGAGTTGATAAGCCCACTAAATTAAGTTTTCTAGTACTGGCCTGGCTAGATCACCCAATGCCAAAGCTGGCAAGAGTAAGGGTTAGCTCTCTTGTTCTTATGCCCTTGGGGCAGCTCATCTGTACCTTCGTTACCAGGGTGCTACTACTGTGCTACCTAGGAGACTTTCAGGGCCTGCCCTCCCGAGTGCTGCAGCCAGTGAGGAGCAGGGTGCCAGACGCAGTGAGAGACATGGGGTGGAGGGCCTCTCTCTCTCACCCACCCTATGCCACAGCAGATGAGGGTAGGACCAGCTCTCCACACTCATGCCCTCAGGACTGGCTCACCTGCTCCCCTACCATCAGGGTCAGCTCTATAGTGCTGCCCAGGTGAGGGGTAGTTCCAGCTCATCACAGCGCCTCAGGGTCAGTCCAGACCCGGGACATCTACATTGCCTTTGGTGGTAACACAGGCCTGGGATATCACCGCAGACCCCAGCTGCCAAAGGACCACAGACTCAGACATGGTCCCCAGCAGTGACATGGCCTCATGTGGCAGCACAGGCCAATCAGATCCGATGGCCCTCAGATACCCACATGGTCTCTGGTGGCGGCCCAGACCATGAGCATCTGCTTGGCGTTTTATGGTATTTTCAGGCCACAGACATTGACCTCAGATATGGCCCTTGGTGGCAGCTGGGGCAATGGTTTGCACATATCTGTCTCTTCTTCACTGGCATCTAGTCTCCAGTTCCATCTTTCTCCTCAGTGTACAAAGCCCTCAGCTTTGCTTTCTCTGCCATTTCTCTGTGTAATCCATCTTTCCCATCTCTCCATCACACATTTGTCCATCATAGTGACACCCACAGCAGGTCATTGGCTATTTTTCTTTGGCATAATTTTTCTTTTTGTCTTTTTCTTTTCTTTTTTTTTTTTTTTTTTTTTTTTTTTTTTTTTTTTAGCATTTTTTAAAGTTTTATTGCATTATGATGAGAAAAGTTACATGATTCCAATTTATCAACATTTAAAAGCATATTTTAAGTAAATAGAATTAAATCACATTCTTGTTTCCCCTTTGTGCCTCAACTCCTCCAGAGAACCTCCCTTAAATACCTACAATATCTTTTTTTGTCATATTCTTTAAAATTTATAAAATATTATAACAAAAATAATGAGTATTATAAAAGTTGTTTGATATAAAACAACAGTCAATTTAACAGTCTTATGTAGATACTTATCTACAGCAATACTGAAGATACATACATTTTTCTCAATATAAATTTTAAATAACCCCAAACATATTAACTGTATATTTCAAAATAATACATCACTACTAGTATTTTCTTAAATGAACATAAATATATAAAGTGTTCTTGTTTGTTTGTTTGTTTAGTATTCAGTAGAGTTTAAAATCTCACTGTGGTACAAGCTCAAAATAAAATCAATTTTTAGACATTGGATTTCATTATAATAAGGCTGTACTTCAATGACCCTCACATCACCAAAGGAT
>NW_022196915.1:90007134-90017462 GCF_008632895.1 Mastomys coucha | reverse complement strand
AAGATATTAAGAAAAAGTAATTGTTACTTCCTGTTGTTTTTGTTGTAAAAGGTGAAATTAGGTTTGTGGGGATTTGTTTAAAGATTACTTTCTTGCTTCTTCTAGGGTGTAGTTTTGCTCCTTATGTTTTCCATCTATTATCCTTTGTAGGGCTGGATTTGTGGAAAGATATTGTATAAATTTGGTTTTGTCATGGAATATCTTCTTTTCTCCAACTATGGTAATTGAGAGTTTTGCTGGGTATAGTAGCCTGGGCTTTCCTTTGTGTTCTCTTAGGGTCTGTATGACTCCAGCCCAGGATCTTCTGGCTTTCATAGTCTCTGGTGAGAAATCTGGTGTAATTCTGATATAATTCTGCCTTTATATGTTACTTGACCTTTTCCCCTTACTGCTTTTAAAATTCTTTCTTTGTTTAGTGCATTTGGTGTTTTGATTATTATGTGACGAGAGGAATTTCTTTTCTGGTCCAGTCTATTTGGAGTTCTGTAGGCTTCTTGTATGTTCACAGGCATCTCTTTCTTTAGGTTAGGGAAGTTTTCTTCTAGAACTTTGTTGAAGATATTTACTAGCCCATTACCTTGGGAGTCTTCACTCTCTTCTATGCCTATTATCCTTAGGTTTGGTTTCTCAATACGTCCTGGATTTCCTGGATGTTTTGGGGTAGGAGCTTTTTGCATTTTGCATTCTCTTTGACTGTTGTGTCAATGTTTTCTATGGTGTCTCTGCCCCTGAGATTCTTTTTTCTATCTCTTGTATTCTGTTGGTGATGCTTGCATCTACAACTCCTGATTTCTTTCCTAGGTTTTCTATTTCCAGAGTTGTCTCTCTTTCTGATTTCTTTATTGTTTCTATTTCCATTTTTAGATTCTGGATTGGTTTTGCTCATTTCTTTCACTTGTTTGATTGTGTTTTCCTGTAGTTCTTTAAGGTATTTTTGTGTTTACTCTTGAAGGGCTTCTAGCTGTTTACCTGTGTTCTCCTGTATTTCTTTGAGAGTGCTATTTATGTCTTTCTTAAGGTCCTGTATCATCATCATGAGAAGTGATTTTATATCTGAATCTTGCATTTCCGGTGTAATGGTGTGTCCAGGACTTGCTATGGTGGGAGAATTGGGTTCTGATGATGCCAAGTAACCTTGGTTTGTGTTGCTTATATTCTTACACTTGCTCCACACCATCTGGTTATCTCTAGTGCTACCTGCCCTTACTAAATCTGACTGGAGCCTGCATTTCCTCTGATCCTGGTTGTGTCAGAACTCCTCACTGTCAAGCTGTCTCTGTGATCCTGTGATCCTGGGCCTGTTAGTGCACCTGGGAGTGGAGCTTCCTCTGGGTGATTTGGGACTAGTTGCAGATTTTGTGCCCAAGGTCTGCTCAGGGCACCGACCCAGAGAGACCGGAAGCAACCTGAGCCACTGGGCTGGTGGAGTTCCTGAATGCCTGGGTCCCACTGGTCCCAGTTACTCCCATGTTGGGACAGATGTTGTGTCCTCCTCGCCTCTGACTCTGGGCATGTTAGAACACCTGGGAGTGGAGCTTCCTCTGGGTGTTTGTGGGACTGGCTGCCTCTTTTTTTTTTTTTTTTTTTTTTTTTTCTTATAAAGGGCTTACCAGTGCCTCCTTTTTTTTCTTATAATGGGCTTACTGGTGCCAGATAGTATTTGTTGGTGAAGATGATTTCTTCTTTAATTTTTTTTGGTAACCTCTGAAAGAGTTGATGTGTACTTCAGTTACTCAGACTTACTGGTTAACCAAAGGCCATCTGCAATCTGCAGCAGGTGAGGACTCCCGTGACTGAGCCTCAGCATCCAGGAGGCTGCTGTAGGACGATGGCCATATTGAGGCCAGCCAGTCTGAGCAAGACTCATTATTCCTTTAGAAAAAGTTACCATAGTGTTATATATTTCAAAATTACTTCTTTTGGGAAACAGCAAAATATGCTTTCAGAATACACCCCAATCTACTGGCTCTCCAGCCTCTATCAAGTAATCTACATGTTTCACAAAAAACGTTTTCTAAGTGAATAGAGCTGATAGAATGAATACATATTAAAATGTAATTTATTATATTGGGTAGTTCAGCAGTGGCCATCTCATACTGGAGAGGCTGAGAGCATGGTACGCCTTTAGATCACAAAGCTGGAAACTTAAGCAGTCCAAGTCTGGTACTGAAGGCCTAAAAGATGTATGGGTTGCTGCTGGCCTTCTTGTCTACTTTAAAAATCCAAAGTACTTCTAATACTGATAGAGAAGAACCTCAGCCATAGGATCGATGAACAGGTCAACAAGAGTGAGGACAAGTAGGCAAAACGCGAAGATTCCTTCCTTCATGTCTTTTTATGTGGGCGGCCACCAGAAGCTGTGGCCCAGATTTATGGAGAATATACCTGCTTCAAATAGTCAGATCCAGAAGATCCCTCACAACAGTACTTGGCAGCTTGTGTTTGGTTGGCTCTAGATGCAGTTAACTCCTGAGATCAACCATCACAAGGACTGTCCATCTCCCTGTGAGTAAATACAGAAAACCACTGCTTGGAGAATTATGCCCAGCCCCAAGGATCCTTCTCCCATGCCGTAAGCATTTTCCCATTGAAGAGCAGATATTTCTATCGAGAAAACACTGCGTGCTACTAACAGCTTACTTTCAGATGCCTCCTCTTTGACATGTAAAAACTTCAATGGCATCTTCACCTGGAACTGCCACATCCCAACTCCTTTGTCACCCAACCAGGATTCTCCTTTTAGCTCTGTAGCAGGTAATTTTTAGATGTATTTCTTGTTATGGCATTACTACATCCAGCATGAGCATCTACTTTTCCTGCTATGTGTACACATGATGAAGTAACTTATTAAATATACATGTAATCCCTTGTTGCACATAAGTGTGCCTTATCAAAAAAAAAATAAGGAAGACACTGCAGTTCTGTTACTGATTGATCATACAGACAGTGTAGCATTTGGGTCTCTCTCTTGTTTTACACTTTCATTTAAGAAAAAAAAAATGAAGAAGTTAAGTAACTTTGCCAGTGATCCTGGCAGTGTTAATGAGGCTCATTCCTTGCATATCTATCAGGATGCTTTATCACATATTTCTGAGACCACAGAAAGAACAAGCTGTTTTTCACTTGCATGAAAACAATTTTAGAAGTCACAGGTTTAGTCCTCATGGGGCAATTACCATCATCCATGAGAAAATTGAATGCCTGGTGAAATCTGTAATATTATTTAGAAGTAAAGGGGGGAGCAGGGGAAAATTTACCATAGCAAAATGCTTGCTGGTCCAAGTATAGCTCAGAGAAAACACCAGGTATTGCCATGAAAGGCACCATTTGAATAAAGGGAACAAAAGAATATTTTTCACATCTAAATAATTTCATTCTACCATTAGGTGCAAATGACTTTATATTCATAAATATGTTAATGCCAGGTAGGGGAAAAACATAAGGCCAGTTATTAGAAATAATAAAATACAAACTGGAAGGACAATCTATTGTCTCATGGCAATGGTTTCTTAGATATCTCTTTCACTCTGGTTTGAGAGTGTTAAATTACATTATTGGAAAACACACTTGGCTGGGTGACTTAAGCTAAGTCTGCACTCACTGGGTGAAACTGTATCTATTGACTTACAAGCTGGATGCATGTGTCAAGATGCAATCCGGTATTTTTGCAATAATAGTGAGCATAAATTATTTATGGAGAGTATTCAGTGCAAACAGGTTAGAGCACACATTCTCTTCAGCCTGACTGCCCCGGGTTTAGATCACGCAGACATTCAACTCCTCAGAGGTCTGTTCTTATCACTGCAGACCCTAGAAGAGGGCTCCCAACTGCAGTCAGTTCAGTGATTCAAAGCTGCCTGGCCATTTGCTAAAGCTGCACTCAAGGTTCAGTGAGTAAACATGTTCCCCCTGCCCCCTGCTCTCGCACCCACCTGGCCCCAGCGATGTAAGGTAATATCAGACATGAAGGCAGATCGATCTCCAGAGCAGAGGTATGGCTGTGTTCCCCTATCTTTGTGCAGAAACATGGAAGAATGTGAGTCGCAAAGGCCACTGGTGATCTTAACGCAAGCTGACATTTCACTAATGCCGTGTTTCTGAGGCTGCAGAGAAGGCTGGCTATCCAGTCAGACCCTCAGTTTACATTTAAAGAATCGCAATGCTCTGCTGCAATGTGAAACATGGATTTGCCCTCAACTAGCTCAGTCATGGTCATTTTTATTTCTTCTGAGTGATCAGTGTGGGTTGATGGACTTCTCTGCCATACCAGGCAGATGGCCACAAAGGTTATAGTATCTTTTGTATCTCAAGAACTAAACCCACGAGGATAAACAATGTCTGCTAGTATTTCAGGAAGACTTCTCTGCTTCCCCATCAAGCAGGCCTGTATTTTAAGGGTACAGACTTTAGACATCAGGGGTCAGATAACGGTCCATTTCGCTGTATCTTCTGTGTCCTCAAAAATGAAAAGATACTACAGACCTTCCACTGCTAAGGATGGAAAATAGCTCTATTTTGTCATACATCATAGATTCTATTTGGGGTCTAAGAACAAGAATTGTTTTAAAGTATGTGTATGTCATTCTATAAACTGGGTAAAAGATAGTCTCGCTAGCACAACTCCAAAGCAAAACTTGAAAACATGATGGGTGTTTCAAGGTGAGCAAAGCAGAAAACAAAATCTGTGTGTTCTAGAAATTTCTTTAGAAGTTAGCATCAACTGTTTCCTCCCAAGTGGTTTTATACTGTGTTAGAGAGTGGAGGGAAATAGTGTGCTCCTGATGAACAGCACTCAGCACAGTGAGCTAGGAGCTATGGATCTGCCATGAGGAACTCTGTATGGGTCTGGAACAGGCATTTGTCTCCTAGAGTGCTTCCTCTATACTACGTGAGCATTAAATCTTTCTTGAGCATCATTTTTTATAAGAAAAAAATGACCTGAAATAAGGGAAAGGGGGTTATTGTGAGTATGGATCTCCTTAAAAATGTGGTTTTTAAATGATATATTTTAATTATAATATAAACACATCACTTCCCCACTTTCCTTTCTTCTCTCAAACCGGCATTGCTCTCTTTCAAAAATATGAGCTCTCCTTTAATGGTTGATGCACATGTGTGAACACACACACACATATTCCTATATACAATAACCAACTTGCTCAGTCCTTATGATGTTACCTATATTTGATTTCAGGGATAACCCTTAGTACTGGCTAACTGATTAGAGGGCTCTTCTCGGTAGACATATTCTGTCTCTGTGGGCCCCTATGGACCCAGGCTAGTTGACTTTACATCTTCTTGTGGTAAGCCTGACCTCTCTACGTCGTTCAATCCTTCAGCCCCCTCTTCCACAGGATTAGTCTAGGTCTGCCTAATGTCCGGCTGTAGGTCTCTGCATCTGTTTCCATCAGGTGCTGGATGAAGCCTCACTGATGATGATTATGCACCTGTCTACAAGTATTGCACAACATCATCAATAATGTTAAAGGTGGGTGCTCTCATGGCATGGGCCTCATGTTGGGCCAGTCAATGGCCATTCCCTCAATTTCTGCATCGTCTTCACCCCTGCACATCTTGTTGACAGGAGAAATTTTATCTAAGGTTTTATGACTGGGTTGGTGTCACTTATGTATATATACCACAATTTCATAATCTATCATTTGATGGAAACTTTGATTCTATGTCTTAATTATGATGCTTAAGATATAGTAAACATAGGAACCTGTCTATGTCTTCAACATACTGGTTTCATTTCCTCTGAATATTCATACAGTAGTGGATTCCTAGATCATTGGATAGTTCTACTTGTGATGTTTGAGAGGTTTCCATGCTGATTTTTATATTGTGTATAGCAAGTCGCACTACCATCAGCAGCATGCAAGGTAAAGAGCATCAAGAGTCATTGTTGTTTGCCATCTGTATAGTTGCCATTTAAATACCTGTGGAGTGATGGCACCGTGATGGTTTTAGCCTGCATTTCTCTGATGATTAGTGGGTTTTAATATTCTCCCTGCCTATTTGGTATGAGTATGTATTTGAGAATTGCAGGTTTAGGTTGCTCATCCATTATGAATTGGAGTATGTGCTTTATTTTATACTTTTTGAGTTATTTCATTTAATTCCTTATATATTTTGGATATCAGTCCTTATCAGAAATATAGTTTAAACACTTTTTTCCATTTCTATAGGACCTCCTTCCTATTGGTTGTATTTTGAAAGTTTTTTACTTTAATAAACTTCCATCCACCTATGTTTAGTGTTTGTACTTTGGAGGTCATAACTAGAAAAAAATATTTGCTTGGCCTACTAGTGTAGAGCATTTAGCATTTCCTTAAGTTTGGAGCTTCACATTTAAGTTTCTAACTAACTCTGAGTTGACTTGACTAGGGTACCAGATGAGCATCTTGTTTTACTCTTTTGAAAACATTTGAATATCCAGTTTTCTCAGTACTAGTAGATGAAAAGATTTTTCTTCTCCCAGTGTATATTCTTGGCAACTTTTCCAAGACTTTATGAATTCAATGTATGAGGCTATATCTGAGCTGTCTACTGTTCCACTGGTCAACTTTTCTTTCATTTTTATAGCTTAATATTTTTCAAAAGCAATGTGATGATTTGTATATGCTTGGCTCAAGGAGTGGTACTAATAGGAGGTATGACCTTGTTGGAGTAGGTGTGTCACTGTGGGCATGGGCTTCAGACCCTCATCCTAGCTGCCTGGAAGTCAGTCTAGCAATCTTCACATGAAGATGTAGAACTTTCTGCTCTGCCTGCACCATACATGCTTGGATGCTGCCGTGCTCCCACATTGATGATAATGGACTGAACCACTGAACCTGTAAGCCAGCTCAATGAAATGGTACCCTTTATAAGACTTTCCTTGGTCATGGTTTCTGTTTACAACAGTAAAACCCTAACTAAGACAAGTGACACAGTGTTGTTATTCAAATGAAAGCAGTAGTGCAGACCAGAGTAAGATACATGGTCAAGATTGACAGTGACCAGATGAGTTTGGGCACTCAAGGGCTCCAAGGTATGGCCTGGGATATCTTTAGTTTTTCACCATTTATTAGTTCTTTGTATTATTTTGAAGTCACATTGTGTTCTATTACCATGTTTAGCAAAGGATAAGAGTAGATGTATGATCTACTAGTTTATAGTGTCACTTCTAGTATTGGTTAAAATTTTACTGAGAGATCCAAAGTTGCAGGTATGTCCAACCCATGTTTGATAGACTACATGGGACTGAGGATAACTCTGAATGCAGACCAATACAATATAAACGTACTTAAATTATGTGACTTTAAAAATTCTGCTGTGCAGTTCTTGAGTATGGACTCAGTAGGTGAAGAGTGTCATGAAACCAAAAGTTTGGACACATGGACTAGCTATTAGTGAAGGGTCTCTGGGCAATGCAGAGAATTGAAATAATATTCCTGGATATTTTATGAAACTTACTGTGTCTCTAGCTACCTTGTCATTTGCCTATGAGGACTGGCTCAGAATCAAGGAGGTGGAATATTTCTGGATTGCAGGAGAGGGCACAAAGGAAGAGAGGTGCTTATAAAGTAACAGGAAGACTAGAAACTCAGAAGTACGCTTATTGTCCTCATCTTCATTAATTTCATGTCACCACATTTGCAGAAAGCCTATGGAGATAACATTGGAGGCACAGCATACTGCAGAACCAGGAGAAGGAGGAGGTATGAAAGGGCTAGATGTGAGGCTGTCATTGTGGCTTCAGTTCCTGAGATACACAACCACAGCAGCAACCTGCATCCTAAGTGAACTAAGTGTCCAATGAGATCAAGTTGGGAAAGTCACAACAATTAATGAACTACATTGTCTTCATGTATTCAGAAAGGATGTCAGTATCACTTTCAGTGGTATATTCTTAAAAGCTATGCAAGGTGTAAATTTTAAACTCATTATTACACAGACTGTAACTTGTTCTAATAGATTGCTATGTACTGGGGCCAAAAGACCTGAGGGGTTTTCTTGCCTATGCCACCTTTTCAACCTATGACCTTAGGCAAGATGCTAAGCCTAAGCTGGGTTTTCCTTCTCTAAGCAGCAGGGAACACTCTCACTCACTCTCACTCACAGGACAAGGGGACAGAGTCATATGATGAATGGCAGATGTCAACCACAAAGCACTATCACAGGAGCTAAACCATAGCATAATGTGGCTTTCAGAACTAATATCCCTGTAGTCTTCTTGAGTGCTCCTTATGATAAGATCAAGCAGTGTGAAAGCATGGTAACATTAATGGTCAGAAGCAGAGAGACAGAAACAAATGCGATTGTACACACATTTCAATGCTCAACACTTTGAGACTTTACGTGATTCTTGTGCAACAAGATGGAGCATGGGTCATTATCACAGTTTCTCTCACAAGCTATCTCCAAGTGAAAAGCACCAGTACTTAAACTCCTGCATCTATCTATACAACACCATTTTCTGTGCTGCCTCATCATGGGCAATTGATACTTTTGATTCATTGAGAATTACAGAAGAAAACCAAGCAGTCCCTCATGTCCCTATCTAACCATTCTGCCAGTTGCAAGGGGAGGCAAGACTGGTCCATGGCTCCATTGGCCTGCTCTTACTTTACTGCAAATAAAGATTTTTGTAACCTGAAATATTTTCCAAGAAAACCTTATGTCAACTGAAATAATTATTAGATGGATAATAGCATCAGTCATTCCCTGAAATACTGCTTCCACATAAATAGGACGTGTGATCAAATTTCATATGCACAGGAAGCAAATACTACACTATAGGTGTAGTATTTGACAGATGCTTATATTGTAAGTCATCCATTGGATTTTTGGGATAATTTAGATATCTCCTGGACTTGTCTGACAGTGAAGCCTGAAGAAATGACCTGCATCCTAGCCCTGAGTCACTGTGTTCTCAGTATCTACCATCAGCACCAGAAAGCAACCAGCACTCCTTTCATTGGCTTGTGTGAAATTTGGCATTCTCTACATGCTCCCAGATGATGTGAACACACCTGGTCAGAAGAATTTTAGATGTAGAAGAGATTCCTGAGCACTCATTAACTCTATTGCTCTTGCTGTTGAAGGTTCAGGTGCATTGGGGCAAGCAAAACACAACTATTCTTTCCTTGGGCAGTTGAACTCAAATTCCTAGAAGCTCCCAATTCTAATTCTATTCCAAACAAACCAATGAAATAGTTAGTATTGTTGTTTACAATGTCTTGATATTCCTTTAATTTTAAAAAGAGCAATGCCATGGCTGTTGAGCTAATTGGACTCTAAGTATTTTCAAGTAGATTAGTGCTCTTAAGCCTCTCATTTTCAGACAGGCCATGTGTTGGTGGTTTTGGATCAGCTTCTTATCATTTACATTGCTGAGAAACAAAATAGGGGTAGGCATTATTCTGCATAAATAGCAGTCTTAGTTAATGACTGGACCAAAGTAGTAATTGTAGTAGTGTCTTGGAAACCCAAGACTATCTCAGATTCTATGCCTTCTGGTTCTAGTTGTGTGAATGGGGAAATACGCACCTCCATTGTCTCCATTAAGACACAATGCTTTTAGGCCTAGTAATCAATCAGGCCCAGTGATCATCTTCTCACCTGAGGGTAAGTAGGAAGTTGGAAGTATCCGCTAAATATGACTCATAGTTTATGGTTTCACATTATGGTACTTAAAATGGTACTTTGGGTAAGGCTGCCCACCTGTCATTCCCGCCTCAGATGGCAGAAGCTGAGCATCACATATTCATATGGCAAAACTGCATCTACCTCAATGGATAAGGCAGAAAAATGGCAAAGAATAATTCCCTACCTGACTACAGGTATATATATATATATATACATATATATATGTATATATATGTACATATACATATATATATGTTCCACAAATGTGTAAAAATATGCATGCATGCATTTATAACACATACAAACACAAACACACAGGAAAAAATATAAAAAATATCCTCTTCCAGTTAGAAAGCTCTTCAAACTTCTATGAAACATGTACAATGTAACATCTTTAAGGTTTACAAAGCAATCTGCAGTTCCCACTTGAGTTTAATAAATTAAAACAGATCTTTTATTTAACTGCCTCTTGATATGGATGAAATGAGAGAAGTACTCTACTACAAAATCTTAAGATTTTGTGTTCTCTTTGACTATTCTTTATGTTAGAGAAGAGTTAAATTGTCCAAAAGTTGGACATTTTCCTCTCTGTCTCTGTCTCTGTCTCTCTCTGTCTCTCTGTCTCTCTGTCTCTCTGTCTCTGTCTATCTCTCTCTCTATCTCTCTCTCTCTCTCTCTCTCTCTCTCTCTCTCCA